>NW_007730331.1:187387-189068 GCF_000696425.1 Galeopterus variegatus | reverse complement strand
GTCATTAAACTTTGAGAAGCACTGATGCATTCGTATTAAACACAAAATTTCCATCTGCAGGATAAAAACTTACGATCAGATTTTCATGTCTTTGCATCTCACCTTACTTCCTTCTACTGTGCACTAGACCTACTAGATAGTAGGGATGAGAGTGTGTGTGTGTGTGCATGCACACACACATGGAAGGTAGTAAGGGGGAGGCTGCTCTGGGTCTTTTCTAATGGAGCTGGAGACTTTAGGACGTGGGAGCAAAGCTGCATCTTGGACACGCTTCTCTGTGGAGCACAGGTGGCGGGCAGACCTCAGTGTCAGAGCTGTGTTCTCTTGGGTCTTATCAGAGCTCACATGCATAGGATGGAGCAGATACAGCCTGAATAAAAGGAAGGAGAAGAGAAAGACTAAATAGGGTTTTGAAGTCTTGGGCAGGACAGTGTGCTGGGGACACCAGTCAAAGTGAGGAACAGGAAGAAGGAGACATGGGAAAGCAGAAGCCGGAGACAGGACAGTTAGGTGTGGCAACGTGGGGAATGAGTCGGGGGGTGTGCATGCCTTGGCAGAGGACCAGGGTTGCTGCAGGAGGCCTCAGTCCTCTTGTTCCAGCCTTGGGGAAGGAGACCTGAATGACCAACTCCAGCTTCCTTGAAGGAGGAACGTGACCACGTTCCAGTGCTGGGAGAAGCTGGTGCCCCCTGAGCTCTTCTTTTGTCTTCCTCCCAGCTGGGAGCCAAGCATCTGTCCTCAGCTGCCCTGGGAGCAGCAGATGCCAGGCAACCATCAGGGAACCCCGCTGAAACCAGCATCCCCCTTCCCAACCCTTGTTAAGATCCCCGAAGGCAATGTAAAGAACATGAACAAAACCTTTAATATTTGGAATTTTACTGCCTGTAACTCAAGCAGTACATAAAGCAGAAAGTATTGGTGGTATGATGAACAGACGTGGCATGGCAAAATTGTCTATTTGACTCAAATTGTACCCTTCTTGATGTCCCCTATAGTTTACTTTATTCTCTACATGACAGGCATATAACCAGGATTCATTCAATTGTATAAAACCTAACCTTTACAGGCATATGCCTGCATGAAAAGATGTGAGAAATGAAAATACCAGGTAAAATTGCACAATATTTATATGCAAACTTATCTACGTAAGTATATATTTTTATTTTATACATTATTCATAAAACATATGTGTGTATATATATATATATATTATAACTGTAGGAAAAAAAATTGTATTTTAATGGAAAGTGATGCATTACCTAGAGCATGCTGTTCATGCCTATCAGATTCTGATTCTTATGAGACCAAACTTACAGCTCTCTAAGTTGTAGATAACTTGAGTACCATGGAAAATAGTTCTTATCTATATGCATGCAAATTCTGTCCTGTGTGGTAAAGTTCTGACTGATTTCCTTCTGGAACTGTGGAAGAAGCTAGATTCGTGTACTTATATTTCAATATTTCTGATCTATTAATATATCTGTTTTTTGGATTCCACTTTGAACTGGTTGTAACATCTAACAATTTCTTCATTCATGAGTTAAATAAAATCTTTAACATGGTTTATTTTATTTTATTTTATTTTTTATTTATTTATTTATTTATTTTGTCTTTTGTCTTTTTTTTCCATGTCTGGCAACGGATCGCAACCCTCAGTGTTGCCCCTGTACCGGACCGGGGA
>NW_007730331.1:174090-186334 GCF_000696425.1 Galeopterus variegatus | reverse complement strand
GCTGGGACTTGAATCCAGGTCTCTCTGCCTCAGCCTTAATTCAGATATTCTAGAAGGTTCTACTCTTTCTGCTCATTTGTATGGCTGTATAGGTTATAACCATGTGTTCAGATGTAAGAGAAATGTGTCTTTTCTGTGTCTCTTGAATTATTTCTCTAAATGTATATTTATAAATAATCTTTCTCAATTGTGTTTAAAAAAAATCCTAGGGTTGCATTAAGCCTGTTTCTATAATCTGGAGCCTCTCTTTCGACCTTCAGCTGCTTATTGTTTTAAAACAACACTTGGAAAAAAATAAATAGCTAAGTCTCATAGAAGGGCATTTACACCAGGCTTTAGGGGACTATTACCATCATATTATGCACCAGAAAGTAATTTTCCAAATGACACTTCAGTGACCCCTCAGAGCCTTAAATCAAAGAAGAGAGCCTTGGCTTGTGACTATTTAGTACAAAAACAGCCATTGACTTCTGTTTTTTAAGATAATCAAGCAAATATCACACAGAGGACAAAGTTATTTAGCGTTTAATTCTTTGCATGATTGTCTGGACCCAAGTAGATATCATTGTTTTCTTAGTTCTGATCCTGAATTTTAGAGATACTAGGAGAGAAAAAAAAACCCACCTTAGAAACGGGTTATCACTTGTCATGGCGGTTGGGAATGCTTGACTAAAACATTATAAAACTAGATGATAAATTCGTTGGCGGAAGGGGCCATATCTTACTTATCTTTTATACCTGGCTGCTTGAACAGTGCCTCATTCCCAAACAAAAAGGAGCTCAGTACTCATTTCTTGAATTGAGTTAGCATGCTGCCCAAAGTGGGGAATTAGGTCTTTTAATAACAACTCGCTTTTCCTTTTTGTCCAATGGTTAAGTTCTTCCAAAAGCACATAGAATACATTTCTCACGCAATTTCTAATACATTTTGCAGAAAATAAGACATACGCTAATGTCATTGCAATTGAAAGAGCTTTTGAGTGGGAATATTATGGCCATTTGAAAATACTAACTTGCTATTTGTATTATGCAGGAAGAGTTTGTCTAAAGCACTTGGTTTGCAAATAACCGCCCCCCCCCATTGCCTATAATATAGATGTGGGTCCACATTGTACTTTCTAGAAAAGTTCTTGAAAAATTACCAGAATAGGCAGCTGATGTGAATCAATCACTTATCCCTGTGTTGTTTGAACAATTGCTTTTTTGTTTTGTTTTCAATTGTAGGAAAATGTGACAAATGGAGAACCTGGCAAAGAGTCACAGAAAAGTCAATTCCTCCCTCAAACCTACAGTCAGTTTCCTGGAGACCGAAGTGATGGCTCTAGAATGTGCATGTTTCTTTACAACAGCCCACAAAGTGCTGGACAGGAAGGGATTAAAACCAACGACCCAAGTCCCCAGGCGACATGTGTGCATATGACAGGGGAGGATGGTGTGTTGTAAATCACTTCTCACTTCTCATTCGATTCTGACACTCTCTACCTGGAACTAGAGGCAGATCCTGCAGATTACGGGC
Source organism: Galeopterus variegatus (assembly GCF_000696425.1). Classification (NCBI taxonomy): domain Eukaryota; kingdom Metazoa; phylum Chordata; class Mammalia; order Dermoptera; family Cynocephalidae; genus Galeopterus; species Galeopterus variegatus. The sequence goes on along the minus strand of NW_007730331.1, from coordinate 184,818 downwards.
TAAGTCCCACATGTCGTCCCCCGCCCCCGACCACCACACACACATCAGATGCCAATTGCAACTAGTAGGTTGTCACCCATACTTCTGAACAATTGGCTATAAATTGGTTTCCATGACCCCCTTGTTGGGTTCAGTTAATTCTCGAGGACAGTTCACAGAACTCAGGGAAACACTTGTGTTCATCAGTTTATTATATCAGTGAAGGATAGGATAAAGGATACAGATGACTGGCCACATGCAGAGATACACAGGGCGAGGCTCAGAAGGGTCCTATGGAGCATCAGTGTGTTGTCATTCACCAACCCAGAAGCATCCTGACCCCCATAGTGCAGGGATCTTTATGGAGGCTCCATCACATAGGTGTGATTGATCATTAACTCAGTCTCCGGGCTGTTTCCCCTTCTCAGGAGGTTGCAGGTAGAGCTGAAAGTTCCAATCATGGCTAATCATGGCTTGGTCTTTCTGGTGAGCAGCCCCCATTGAGGAGCCCGTCAAACCAGAGTAACCTCATTAAAACAAAAAATGCTCCTATCACCCAGGAAATTTCAAGTGATTAGGAGCTCGGTGTCAGGAACCAGGTCGAAGACCAAATATCAGAACAAAAGATGTGCCTAACATCCCTGTTGCTCAGGAAATCACAGGGGTTTTAGGAGCTCTGTGGCAGGAAATGGGGATAGAAACCACATACATAGTTTTCTTACTACACAGTATTTTACCAAAATGGCCAGAAATACATGGATAAACACTCCGACTGCAATGTGGATGCCCATAGGGACACTCCCAGACATGAGCTGAAGATGGTGGGAGCATGACAGCCTGGATCTCTGAATGCCCATGTGGAGCAGAGGCTTCCTCGGCCCCACAGCACAGGACTCACGTTGTGTACTGACCACATCCAAGCCACGACCCATTGGGTCTCTTTGTTACTGCAGCTGAGCCTGCTCTGAGATGCTAGCTCTGGTAAAATAGTGCAGTAACCTCCTCTCTTCCACAGTTTCAGTTACCCATAGTCAACTATGGTCCAAAAATATTAAGTAGAAAATGTCAGGAATAAACAATTCACAAGTTTTAAGTTGCATGTCATTCTGAGCAGCTTGATGAAATCTTGCACCAACCTGCTCTGTCCCATCCAGGACATGAATCATCCCTTTGCCCAGTGTGTCCATGTGGTCTACACTACCTACCCCTTACTCACTTAGTAGCTGTCTTGGTTATCAGATTGACTGTCGTCGTATCACACTGCTTGTGTGTAAGTCACCCTTATTTTATTTAATAATGGCCCCAAAGCACAAAAGTAGCGATGCTGGCAATTCAGATATGCCAAAGAGAAAAAGTAAAAGTTCTCAACTTAATAAGCGTACGATATTTTGTCTTTTCTTAGATTGCTTAGATCTGTGGTAGGAACAAGTCTTCTGTCTGTGAAGCTGTGAAGAAGGAAAAATAACTGTGTGCATAGTCTATGTGGAGCTCGGTACTGTCTGAGGGTTCAGGTATCCACTTGGGGTGTCAGAACATATCCCCCGCAGATGAGGGGGGTCTACCGTATGTCTCCTCAGAACCTCATCTGCCCTTTAAGACTGAAGACAGCACCAGCATCTGTCCTGCCGAGAATAAATTAAACGACGCCTGTATGACACTGTTTAGAATTGGGAGAGAGATGAGAAAACGCGGCTTGTCATTCACAGCTGAAGCCCTAGATGTATTCACACAGAATGGTGCTAGAAATGTAGTTTTTAGAGAACATAGAAAGTGACCAACAAATAGCCATATCAGATGAATTTTAAATACCCTAAGCATTGGTGTTTTATGGGACTCCAAAAACAGAAAAAGCAAATCAAAACATTCCTTTGCCATGGACATAGAAAATTAAAAGAAACTTTTTTACTAACTGAATTTTAGGGCATAAAAGTTAGCATTTTGGAGGGATTGTAATTACTTAGACATATGCTCAGGGACACCTGTAACAAAATGTGACTTTTTCAAAGTGACTGTCATCTAAAAGATAAGTTCATGTTGCAGAAATAATAGAATCTAATTTAAACGGGGTACTTTTGGGGATTGTCTTCTATTTGATATTGAAGAGTTTATGTAAAACTAGACAGAAATATACAGAAAACTAGATGGAAATACCTACAGTTTTGAGCTCCTTGAATTCATTGTGTATGAATGTGCTTATAGACCCAAACACTGGGGTATAGTATTTCAATCAAACAAACTTGATAGAATTAGGCAACTTAATGAGAATGTGTGTGCTATTTTATCTGACTTTTTAAAAATATCTCTGAGGGCAGACCCTGCCAAATTAAAACTGTGATCCAACAATAGTGACTGTCATTTCTATCTCTGGTTAAAATTATGCCTTCATAGTGTAGGGAATGAGTTTTGTGAGCTCAGCAGCATCAAGAATATTATGGATTCTCCATACATGCAAAATTATAATAATTGTTTCTACTTGTTCTTTCTTTCAGAATCATTAATTGATTTCCCTTCCTGTATTTGAATTATAGAGTACACTTTAAATGTTTTATTAATTCCTAGCATACTTCAGACTCTTTGAGAGCAGGTTTCCACTCTGCAGAAGCAGTTAACGTACTTTTGCATTATTAATGAAGGTATGTTTGTTCTTTCTTAGCATAAAGAACACTCCTCCCAAGAGTTGTGCTGCTGTCAGAAATAATGACCACGCACTGATACGGAAGCACAGAACGGTGCAGTCATTAGGCTCAAGGGTCAGACTCCTGGGGTCTGTTCTTGGTATTACACTTACCAGCTGTGTAAACTTGGGGAAGTGACTCAAAGTCTCTGTGCCTCATGTATAAAATGGGAATGACAGTCTCAGTGTCTCCGTCGCAGGATTGCTGGGAGGATGAAAGGAGATGAATGGAACAATCTTGACTCCTTATAAACATTTAATACATGTGAGTTATTTTTATGGTTACTATTTGCTTCTTTATTCATGAAGCAATTATTTAGTACCTCCAATGTACTAGACACTGTGCTGGTTTCTGGCAAACATAGGGATAAATAAAAGCAATTCTTGGTGGACTTCTGTACTCGAGAGGAGACATCGACACGTGGGTAGTCTCCATTTGATGTCTTGGTTATGGCTGTAGTAAGTACAAGGAATGGTAGAGACAAAGGAAACAGTTCTCAGTTAAGACTGAGAGAGGACACACCAGGGAAGTCTTCACAGAGGAGTAGCTACTTGCGCTGGATCTTGAAGGATGAGCAGGAGTTTTCTTGGTGGCATTCCAATGGAGGAAACAGTCATTTAAAAAATAAATAGGAGGACGCAAAATGGAATTTGTCAGTTTGAAACTCAGGGTTGTGTCTGGGAGAAAAGCAGGAGGTATAAATGATGCAGTAGACAGGGACCAGGATCTTAGAACATGCTGAGGAATGAAGTCTTTCTCTTATACAGGAGGGTGAGCCATGATTTCAGTATAACCAGGTGCTTAACTAGGTGCTTATTCTGCAAGTAGGATATATCTGGTCACTACATGCCAAACCGAGTACTGCACTTTATAGTCAAGATTGTTGATGAAATAGAAAGTAGCCAGTATTTATGAGATACAGCTGCACTGAAAAATGCATGCAGGTCTCACACTCCTGAGAAGGCTTCATACATAGCAAAAGCTAAAAGCTCAAGGGATCTCCTTGAAGGGTGAGACCTGGCTGGCCCTCGTCACTGCTGTATTCCTGGAACCAGCCCAAAATTATGCCCAGCAGCAGAAGCATTTCCATAAACATTTCTGGAATGCATGCTTTTCTTCACTGGAAAACCTTCTCTCCCTCTAAGGACTTCTTGTAATTCTTAATGAGTTCCCAGCCCTGGGCAGGCTGCTCTTGGGACCTCTTTTCCAATCCTATCATGTTGAGTCAACCCAACCTCACTTACAGGTCTAGCCAAATGTGGTTCCATGTGCCACTGTCTAAACCTCGGTGATGTGAATCCTGACTCCTCCATTAAATGAACGTCAAGATACAAAGGGGTAATTTAGGCCAGAGTGCATACGTTATTACCAAATAAACTGAGAGTTCCTTTTCTCTTGAGAATGCCCACAAATCACATTGTCTAAGTTCAAATCTGTCTAAGTTCAACATCATTAAGTCATTTGCCAAAAAAGGACTGAGTGCCTACTACATGTACATTGAATGGTTCGAAAAGGACACTGCATTTGGTCAGAGTCATGTGACATATCTATGCAGGTGACACGGATTTTTTTTTTTTCCTAGAAATTCCACATAGGAGATTCCCTTAAGCTGCTGCTGCTTGAGAATACCGGGGATAGTTTACAATCAATGGTCTGTTATCTGAAGTGAAAAGTGACCATCATAGTGGGATAAGAATCCTATGGAACTCAGGGAGGACCTGGGGCTCAGCCATTGGCCACATTAGGGGAGGGTTGCTCTGGGATCACTAGGAAAATGGGATAGAGGCTGAAGTCAGAACTCACAGGCCTTTATAAAGAGGTGCGAGGAGAGAACTTCTCTGCCAATTTAAAATCTCTTCACTCATGGCTCCAAGTGTACCAAGGCTTGGAAGATAATGGCCCAAGGTCAGATCTGACCCACATCCTGTTTTTGTAAATAAAGCTTTATTACAGCACACCCATGATCATATATTTTTTATATTGTCTATGACTGCTCTCGCACTACAACTGCAAGATTTGAGTATTTGTACCATCGATCATATGGCACAAAAAGCCTAAAATATTTACTATCTGGCCCATTACTAAAAAAGTTTGCCAACCTCTGTCCTCTTCTCTGTGGTGGCAGCTGGTTTCTGAAGTTGCTGTATATGTATTGCTTGACCGTTTCCTTTTGCCTTTTCAGCTGTCCAACGCCTCTGTAAGCAATTCTCTGGATTAAATCTCCTCTGCTGAAATACCTGGTGTGATTCCCATTTATCTGACTGGACCTTGTCTCAGTTTGTTTTGTGCTGCTATAAGAGAATACCACAGACTGGGTCATTTATAATGAACAGACATTTATTCATTCATGATTCTGGAGCCTGGGAGGTGTAAGATCAAGGGACTGTCATCTGGTGAGGGCCTAATTGCTGTGTCATCCAATGGTAGAAGAAAGAAGGGCAAAATGAAGGAGACAGAGAGAGAGATTCAAACTCATCCTTTTTTAAGGAACCCACTCTCACAATAAACCCGCTCCGTGGTAACAGCATTAATCTACTCTAGAGGGCAGAGATCCCTCATGACCTAATCATCTCTTAAAGGTCCCACCTCTCAACATTGTTGCATTGGTTATTAAGTTTCCAACACATGAACTTTGAGGGACACATTCAAACCACAGCAGACCTTGAATAAACTCTGTCTAGTTCTCATTGTCCCATGGGCTCACCCTGCAGGCATCAGCAATTACTTGGGAGAAGGCACAACAGTGTCACTTTCACTAAAAGGATACTCGAGAATCTGAATTTTCCCTTACAGAAGTGATTTTCTTTGACTTGTTTACAGAATTATTCATTGACCTTTTAGTTTTTAAGCATGGCTTCATTGGACATGGTGGATGGGACCTATTGTGGTTTTTATCTTACCTGAGAGATGGGAATGCCCTGCAGGCACCTGAAAGTCATGCTTTGTAGGAGGTGCCAGGTGATGGAGTGGAGTTGGCTTTTCAAGTCAGACCGTACCTCAGAATGCACTCGAGGGTTTAACCAAATGATGGTTTGGTTCACCACAGTCCACCCCTGGTCTTTGTGAACCCCTCTTTAACTGGTTATATAAACACCGAGGTACCAGAGAGGAATGTCTGTATAACGTAATAAACTCAAGGGGAAGTGACTCCTGCCATTTGGAATGGAATCAGGACACCTAAATAAAATCTTGATCTGGAAACATTCTAGCATGACTTCAGCCACACCTCCTCTCTACATATACAACACTTACTATAGGTGAATCGACTGTCCAGGTCTTAGTTTTGATGTGTGTCCTATCACAGCATCCACATGTTTCTATTGAAGTTACTGCTGCTTCAAACCTTTCTTCTCCTCTAAGAAATTAAGTGCAGCAAGAATTTCATGGCATTTTTAGCTATTCCTTGCACTGGCACTTTGTTCTAAATATTTCAGATCTAATGACCCCTTCATACCTATTCTGAAAAAGTTCCGGCCAATCTCAAGTTTTCAGCAACCAAGGAAGGCACACAGAGTATGCGACATCATGACACACCAGCTGCAGGTTCAGCGCTGGCCAGTTTCTTCTTTATTCTTCCAATAACTGAGCTATCCTGATTCTACTCCACTCTTTCCTCTAGGTACTGCATAGCCCAGGTTCCATGACATCTGAGGAGGACCCCAGCACCATTGTTCTTATCCTCAGGCAAATAGCATCCCAGGAAATGGAAAGTGGAATTTCTGTCTATGCCGTGCTATATCATGCTCCATGGCTTCTACCGATGGACAGGTGGTGGCACCTGAAGCCATACAAAAGTTGCCTGAATGATGACAACCTCCCCAGGCAGCTTAGTCAGGGACAGGTGCAGTGGTGGTTGATGGTCTTTAGTTCTATAGCTTGTTACGAACTGCTACTGTGCACAGTGCTTGGCTTACATGACATAGGCACACACATTTTTTGAATGAATAAATGAACAAGTGACTAGCTGGACAACATTCAGAACATAAAGCCTACATATTCAGTTTCCATACAACCCTGGGCTTGGGATGTTGGCTTGCAATGTTGAAGAGGCAGTGTGCTTGGCTGCCACATTCTTGACCTGGTGACTCCACAAAGATGTCTCTTTGTTGTAGTGATGACTCTCTGAGGACTCAAATGGGACCCCAGTCTCTGCTTTACATCTCTTCTTGTCCAGTTGATCAATCATACTTTCAACAAATATTTACAGAGCTGCATTATGTGTAGTTTGCTGTCACATAAGTTATAGTGGGAGAGTTATTGTAGACAATTACAGTACGGTGGGAAGTGCTGCAGTAGGAGGACTAGCATGTGTGCTGGGACATAAAGCAAAGTCACTTCCCTCGCTTGAAGACAGGCAGAAAAGTCTTCTGGGACTTCTAGGGGAACAGTGGAATTTGAGGTGCCTCTTGGAGCATGAACAGGAGTTATACAGGTGAAGGGGTTTGTGGGAGAGGTGGAGAGACAGTTCCAAGGAAGGGAGAACATATCGTGGTGTTTGGAAGCAACATGGAGCATGGTTCGCTCTAGGAACCTGTGCAAAGAATGTGAGGTTCACAGAGTGAACCTCTGTGTGTGCAGAGAGAGAGAGACAGAGAGAGAGAGAGAGAGAGAGAGAGAGAGAGAGAGAGAGAGAGAGAGAGAGAAAACAAAGAGACAAACAGAGAGACAGAGAGGTATATTATAAGGAATTGGCTCATACAATTAGGAAGGCTGACAAGTTCCAATATCTGTCAGATGAGTTGACAATCTTGAGATCCAGGAGACCTGATGGTGTAGTTCCAGTCCGAAATTCAGCAGGCTTCAGTGCTGGGAAGAGCTAATGTTTCAGTTCAAGTCTGAAGGCAGGGGGAAAAAAAAGGCTCCATCTCAAAGACAGTCAGGCAAGAGGAGTTATCTCTGTCTTTGGATGAGATTAACATTTAAATATGTAGACTGAGTAAAATAGATTGCCCTCCCTTATGCAGGTGGGCCTCATCTAATCAGTTGAAGGCCTGGATAGAACAGAAAGACTCTCCCCTGGGTAGTCCCCAAGCACACTGCCTCTTCAACAATGAAAACCAACATCCAAAGCCCAGGGTTCTTCAGAAACCGAATATGTAGGATTCGGGTTTTGAATATTGCCCCGAAAGTCACTCATTTTTCACCTCCCCTGGATCAGTTTTTCTGTTCTATCCAGGCCTTCAACTGATTGGACGAGGCTCACCCACATTAGAGAGGGCAATCTCCTTTACTCAATCTACCTATTTAAATGTTAATCTCATCCAAAGCCATTTAAACGTTAATTGCATCCAAAAACATGCTCGCAGAAACACCTAGAATAATGTTTCACCAAATATCTGGGCACCTTGTGGACCAACCAAGTTGGCACATAAAATTAACCATCAGACCCCCAATGATCTGCACCTCCCGGTATTTTCATCATTGTGTAGTTCTCTCCCCTTGAGCATGGCTGCACCTAGTAACTTGCTTCTAACCAATAGAACATGGTAAAAAAATGGGAAATCATTTTCATGATTAGGTTATTAAACTATGACTCCATCTTGCTAGCAGACTCTCTCTATTGGAAACAAGCAGCCATTATTGGAGACTGATGAGGTTCCAGTTCCACATGGCTGGGAATTGAGGATGGCCTCTAGATACTAGTCTGTGAGGAAGAAATCCTCCCAATAGCCACATGGGTGAGCTTGGGAAGTGGATCCTTCCCCAGTGGAGCCTTCAGGTGGGTTAGATGAGATCCCACGCTGGTTGGCACCATGACTACCACCTCAGAAAAGATCCTGAAGCAGAAGACTCAGCTAAGCCATGCCCAGATTCTCAACCTAGAAAAACCATAATACATGTGTGTTGTGTTAAACAGTTAAAATTTGAGGATAATTCATTAAGCAGCAGTAGGCAATTAACACATGGAGGTTGATATTAACATTTAACATAAGGGGAACAGAAAACAATTTTTATGAACACAGGAAAAAAAAAGAAGAAATAAAAGTGTATTTAATAGGGTTCTCTGCAGAAAGACTATTGCAAACAATTCGTAGTTTGGGGTGGGATATGAGCCCTGTCTGACATACAAGAGGAATAATACGTGGTTGCTAAATAGACCCTTAAAGGGGAGCTGCACCATTTGGTTTTTTTGGAGCATGGAGTTTGGTGGAGTATATGTGTTTAATGGTCTTATTTCATTGGGAAGATGAAGATCATCAATGAAGGGAAAGGATAAGGAAGGAGAGTAGGAGAGAGAAGACTTTAAAAGGCACACAAGGTAGAGATCTGTAGGACAGAGTCAACCCCCCTCCATCTCAGTTATGACATATCTAACAGAGTTTTCAAAGCAAATCACAAAATCCTTTGTGAGGCTGCAGTTCTCATGGAAACTAAAGAAGATAAATTCTGCATGCGATTCATCTCAGGCCACAGATAAAGGGACATCTGTCTTCTGGGTTGTTGATCTAGTGTATATATCTAGAGGGGTGGCCTTGGTTTACACATTCCTTTTATATCATGGTGTCATGGGTTGACCTAATGAGTCAGAGTGTTTGACATCTGTGCAATGATGAAGGATTGGTCTAGGAAACACCAGCATCATGTGCCTTCATTACAAGCACCAAGCTGGCCTGTGCAGCTATATTCTTAGATCATATTTGTGTTCTTCTCCCTCACTGGGCAAGATGCCAGCCTAGCTGTTGTTTAGATTTCCATGACAGTGGACAGATGCTTTAAGTTGCAGACCTACTAGATTTCAACACACTGGAACATCCATTTATTTACTGTTTTATCATTCTGTCGGAATTATCCAATCCACATTATGGAATAAAAAAGGGAATACATCCACAATCATGGCATTGAGTTCGACATATGATATGCAATCTGTAGGAAATTCTCATAGGCAAGAAAATATTATTGGTGCTTTGAGCATTGTCTAAAATCTTGATATTCAGGTCTGGGAACTGCAGTGTTGGCTTCACCTGGGAATTTGTTGGAAATATAAAATCTCAGCCTCACCCTAGACCTGCTGAATCGGAATCTGTAATTTTAACAAGACCCCTGGTGGATGTGTGTGGACAATAAAGTCTGAGAAGCTCTGCTCTAAAATATGAAATATGAAATCTCAGCGGCCCCCACCACTGAAGTGAGAAGGAAGCAAAGGAGACCTGAGTTGATATTCAGGAGTCTGACCATGGGTTTGGAAGGGCAGATTCCCAACCGCTCAGCTTCTTCATTCTCTCAGGAGTTTGCACATAAAACCAAGGTGTCAATTTAACCCAAGGACCTTAATTCAAGCAGTGATTGAGAGAGGCAATCATTTTCTCTCCTCTCTTTAAGGCTGCAAATGTTGTCAGGACCAAAGAATAATTTTAGGTGAGCTCTCTCCTGAGGCAGTATAAAAATAGTCCTTTTGTGCACCAGGAGCCTGGCTTGGCTGTATGGAGAAACTCTCCATTTCTTTTATCTGCAGCTGCAAGTCCTGCAGGTGTGAGGGGCAGGGAATCGCGTATAGTATCTGACTTCCCTCCTGGGCCCTTTTCCTTCTAAGAGGCTGGATGGGAAAGCTGGTATCATTTGGAAGCCCAAAGGAGAATATTGTGGTCAGAGGCTTGTTCTGCTTAAAGGACAAATAGAATCGCTAACTTTTTAACATCTCTCTCTAACTTTAACCACATTCGGTTTGAGAATGATAGGATGCATAATTTTCACTGGGTTTACATCCAATTCATATGACTTGGTATTTTAAAAACCCATTTTATGTGGTTACTACTTTGATTAATAACTTTTGAGTCTACCTTGGCAATAAAATGTAATAGTAATTTATGGACTTGTCGGTTCCCACCTGCCATTTGTACCCCCCCCCCAACTACGCCATTTGTGTGTTTGTTGACTTTAGAGCAAGACTCTATGATGTAACTTTAAAAACAGCTTCACTTTTCCAATGCATCAGATGAATATGTGTTCACCTTAAACTTGGAAAATACCAATAAACATAAAGAACACAACGAAGACCACTGGCAGTCCCAGCAGTGGAATGATTGATGTTTGCAATTCATTGTAGAACCTTCTGTCTCCGTTCAGTATAGCAGTC
>NW_007730331.1:170485-174080 GCF_000696425.1 Galeopterus variegatus | reverse complement strand
CTTAAAATGTGTGTACCTTAAAATCCCCCTCATAATGCCCAGCTTATGCTAAGACCTCAAGAATTCAGTAAATTGCACACAATTGTGATAACAGTAAGGCACTGTATAAGGACTTTTTGGGTACATCAAGATAAGTGTATCACGTGATTTCTAAAGTGCATTGATAAGACGTCTGTTTGTGTGTATTGGTTTCCCATCGCTGCTAAAACAAAATGCTACAAAGTAGGTGGCTGAAAATAGTATAAATCAATCAATTCTCTCACAGTTCAGGGGGCCCCTTGGCTTGTGGCCACATCACGGCAATCTCTGCCTCCATCTTCACATGGCTGTCTTCTTGGGTTTTTCCCTTTGTGTCTTGTGTCTTTTTTTTTTTTTTTTTTTGGTGCTGGCTGGTAAGAGGATCTGAACTCTTGATCTTGGTGTGGTCAGCACCACACTCTTAACAAGTGAACTCACGGGCCAGCCTTCTTGTCTTCTTTTGGTTTTAGGGCCAATTGTAAGTACAGGCTGATTTCGTCTTGAAATCCTTAACTCATTACATCTCCCAAGACCCTGCTTCCAAATAATGTCCACATTCTAAGGTTCCAAAAGGCCATCAATTTTTCTGGAACACTGTTCATCCTCAGGGTACTTAAAAAGTATGTGACTATGACACCCCCAAATATGCCACTTTGGCATAAGAATTATTTTGAGCTGAAGGCAATTAAGATGCAGCAAGAGCAGAAAGAGCAGTTTGTCCTTTTCCTCTGTCTTCTTAAAAGGAAGACATAGATTTCCCCTCTGAAAGTATTTCCTTTCCCCTCTCCTCTTCAATACTAGGGAAAGGACAGCCCTTACAGGGGAGACAGAAAGTTGACCCTGAGATGGGTCTGCACAAACAAGCCTTACTTTAACCCTTTTCTTGCATTAGTTTTTTTTCCTTTATTTGCCTTCTCAAGTGTTCTGCCCCTAGAATCCCCAACCCCTTTTCCTTTGTCTTGTGACTTCTCTACAACATATCACCCTTTGTTAAAATCACATATAAGCCCCTGAGTCTAATTACTTTTTGGGGTCTTCACTTCTTTTCTATGAAGGCTTTCATAGGCATATGTAATAAACCTTTTCTCCTGTTAATCATTCTTTTATCAGTTTAATTTGAAGGCCCCCATTACTGAACTTAAGAGGGTGGAGGAAAAGTTTTTCCTTTCTTTCATACCCAAGAATGCTAAACTGTCTCCTCAGAATCTCCCCAGAAAATGAAGGCACATAGTGCAGTGGCTGCAGAGTGACTCTTCTTTGTGACTATTTACCTCCACCCCCAATAGGGAGCCCTTCTAAACCACACCAAAGTCACAGGTGCCACTCTTGTAGCCCAATCTAGAGGAGACCTTGAGTGGGGGCCAAAGAAGGTTGCCCAGGTTTTCCGCTCTTTGAGCTCACAGTTTAGACTTGGCTGTTTTCCCCCTGCTTCAAATGGAAGTGGGTTCAAAGCCACTTGTCAGGTGTTGAAAATGTGGTGCTATTTAGGAGGGCTTAAAACTTGGGGTGTTGAAGGATAGTTTCTCTTTACTGGTGAGATACCAACACCATACTCTTGAGCTTTAGCTATTAGGAGTAGATATAGCACCTACCCACTCACTATTTCTGATACTAGTAAAAACATCATTTTCTAGAATGTCAAGGTTTTATTCCTGATCCATCTGTCTAAATGTCTAATATTTAGAGTAAATGTTGCCTGCTCTTTAAATACCTTACACCGGACAAAGTGTATAGGTAAAAGGTTTATTTAATTTTGAATTTGTGAACCATAATAACAAAAACTCAAATTAAAAAAAAATTCTGGGATAATAAATGAAATAGTTTTTGCCTCTGAGCTAAAACAGCTCTTTGAGTCACAGTTCCCTGGCTGAAAATAATTTTTACCGAGATGAAAGAAACCTTTAAAATATTTTAGATATTAAAGTAATTGCTGAAATGTTAATTGGCAAAGGAGGAAATGTTCCATTATTCTATGAAATATTTTAAAAGTACTAGTGACTAGGACTCTCTGGAGATGTGTAGGTGGTAGCAAAATTTGGAAATATATATGAAAGTCTTAAAATGTGTGTACCTTAAAATCCCACTCATAATGCCCAGCTTATGCTAAGACCTCAAGAATTCAGTAAATTGTACACAATTGTGATAACAGTAAGGCACTGTATAAGGACTTTTTGGGTACATCAAGATAAGTGTATCACGTGATTTCTAAAGTGCATTGATAAGACGTCTGTTTGTGTGTATTGGTTTCCCATNCTCTGTTCTCTGCTCTGTCATTTTGTCATGGGATACCCTGCCATCACTGAAGTCACCACCAGAGAAAGCCTTCACCAGATGTGTTTCCTGAACTTTGGACTTCCAGCCTCTGAAACTATAAGCAAAAAATTTCGTTTTCTTACAAATTACCCAGTCCCAGGTATTTTGTTATAAGCAACAGAAAGGGACTAATACACTCTCTTTCTGTACAATTCACAATATTCTTTGATATTGTTATTGGCTACACCTTACTCCGTTTGTGAATACAATAGTCCCCTCTCATCAGTGATTTCAGTTACCCACAGTTAATTGTGGTCGAAAAAATATTAAATGGAAAATTCCAGATGTAAACAATTCAGAAGGTTTAAACTGCATGCCGTTCTGAGCAGTGTGATGAAGTCTCATGCTATCCCTCTCTATCGCACCTGGGACATGAATCATCCCTTTGTCCAGCGTGTCCGTACCCATGCTGCAAACACTCTCAGCCACCTACAGTGATCCTCTTCTGCTCCTGACATCCACCTGTTGACACTGTCATGGCTTGATACTCCAGGATCACCGAAGCAGGTGATCCTTAGGGTAAATTCCTAAAGCTTGACTTTCTGAGTCCCAGGGTGTGCACAACTTTATAATTTTTACATTTCCGTGCTTCTGTCTAGGTTTTTCCAATGTACACTTTTCCCCGTGGTGTATAAAAGCAGTGCCCCACCATGCCGGTGTTCTCTCGACAGCAGTTGGGAACCCTCTTAAAAATATTCTCTCAATTTTCATAGATTAAAAAGGAGTCATTTCATCCTTTTAGGACACCTTTCTTTGATATTTNGTTCAGTATAGCAGTCGTTTTGATATATCTCCATGAAATGGTATCATTACGTAATCATGGCTTTGTGAATGGTTTTAATGTTGCATTTATCATTTACCTCCACCTTGGGTTGAGTGTCTCCCCCACAACTTAGTCCCACTGTGACAGTGTAAAGAGGGTGGGAAATCCTATTATGTTAATTGAAACGTGAGAGCTTGAAGAGGTGATTAGGTTGTAGGAGTGTGCCATAGTGAATGGGTTGATAATGATGGTCAAGGTTCTGGCTCTGAGGGCTTTAAAAGGAGAGCCCATGAGCTTCTCTCTGTTCTCTGCTCTGTCATTTTGTCATGGGATACCCTGCCATCACTGAAGTCACCACCAAAGAAAGCCTTCACCAGATGTGTTTCCTGAACTTTTTACTTCCAGCCTCTGAAACTATAAGCAAAAAATTTCATTTTCTCACAAATTACCCAGTCCCAGGTATTTTGTTATAAGCAACAGAAAGGGACTAATACACTCTCT
>NW_007730331.1:156549-168990 GCF_000696425.1 Galeopterus variegatus | reverse complement strand
CCTGTTACACTTTCGGTGTATGTAGTGTGTTTCCCAAACTATGTGGACCCATCTCATTTATTCTATGGAGCATGCATCTTAGATATCCTTCTTTTCAGTACACAGAACTTGGGTTTGAATAGGGTAATCATGGCTCAGTTTTTTCCAGACCCTCACTCTTATTTAAATGTCCCTCACACATCATGATCTGCATAGAGAAGGTGGCTGGCTGAGCACAGAGCACAGCTGGAGCTCTGAGGCTGCGACAGGTCCCTGCTTTGAAGAACAGCAGCCCTGTGCCCTAACCCTGTCCCAGAACTTCGGTGTAGTGTACCATCTGCTTTACTGTTTCAAGTAAGCATGTCTTACAGGGTCGAGTGGGCACCATGTATCTCATTTATTTTTTTATCCTAGCGATAATGCAAATCCCATGGATAGGTAATACTTTTCTGAAACACTTCCGATAAGCAAATTCCACATGCTTGAGAAGGAGAGAAGACAGGCTCAGCAAAATTGGGACTTGTGCTATAGTATGTGGCCATGCAAAAGAATGGTGGTGAGTTCCCAAAGAGCTGGGGGCAAAGAAGACAGTGAAAAAGAACGTACCAGTTCCAGACCTGAAATCCAGAAATCTCTCCATGGCTGCTCTTAGCCTGAGATGTATTAGGCTCTATGTTGGAATTAACTTAATCAACAGAAAGAAGTAAAACTTGCAGAAAGGTAGTGGTAGCCTATAATTTAGATAGTAAGCTTGCTCCACAAAAATGACCACATCCCAAGAGCGGAATTTTGACTTATTTTTACTTTTCTTTTCTAACTCTATTCATTTAAAATAGTATAGCCATGGCCTTCCATCATCAACCCTTGAAAGGCAGAGAATGGATATGTTTAACTGTTTACTGAGGGAGAATAAAATATCCATGGCTGCTTCAAATGGAAGTGGGTTCAAAGCCACTTGTCAGGTGTTGAAAATGTGGTGCTATTTAGGAGGGCTTAAAACTTGGGGTGTTGAAGGATAGTTTCTCTTTACTGGTGAGATACCAACACCATACTCTTGAGCTTTAGCTATTAGGAGTAGATATAGCACCTACCCACTCACTATTTCTGATACTAGTAAAAACATCATTTTCTAGAATGTCAAGGTTTTATTCCTGATCCATCTGNAAAGAAGAGGGAACAGTATAGAAGTATCAATGTACATTGGAAATTACTGCCTCCTCATTCCCAGACTCCTTTCAAGTTTTTCCTCCAAACTTCCCACTTGCTGGTGTATCTGAGTTGGGTCTGGGTGCTTCCAGACCCTGTTACACTTTCGGTGTATGTAGTGTGTTTCCCAAACTATGTGGACCCATCTCATTTATTCTATGGAGCATGCATCTTAGATATCCTTCTTTTCAGTACACAGAACTTGGGTTTGAATAGGGTAATCATGGCTCAGTTTTTTCCAGACCCTCACTCTTATTTAAATGTCCCTCACACATCATGATCTGCATAGAGAAGGTGGCTGGCTGAGCACAGAGCACAGCTGGAGCTCTGAGGCTGCGACAGGTCCCTGCTTTGAAGAACAGCAGCCTAAATGTCTAATATTTAGGGTAAATGTTGCCTGCTCTTTAAATACCTTACACCAGACAAAGTGTTTAGGTAAAATTTTTATTTTATTTTGAATTTGTGAGCCATAATAACAAAAACTCAAATTAAAAAAAAAATTCTGGGATAATAAATGAAATAGTTTTGCCTCTGAGCTAAAACAGCTCTTTGAGTCACAGTTCCCTGGCTGAAAAGAATTTTTACCCTGATGAAAGAAACCTTTAAAATATTTTAGATATTAAAGTAATTGCTGAAATGTTAATTGGCAAAGGAGGAAATGTTCCATTATTCTATGAAATATTTTAAAAGTACTAGTGACTAGGACTCTCTGGAGATGTGTAGGTGGTAGCAAAATTTGGAAATATATATGAAAGTCTTAAAATGTGTGTACCTTAAAATCCCCCTCATAATGCCCAGCTTATGCTAAGACCTCAAGAATTCAGTAAATTGTACACAATTGTGATAACAGTAAGGCACTGTATAAGGACTTTTTGGGTACACCAAGATAAATGTATCATGTGATTTCTAAAGTGCATTGATAAGACGTCTGTTTGTGTGTATTGGTTTCCCATCGCTGCTACCTCATAATGCCCAGCTTATGCTAAGACCTCAAGAATTCAGTAAATTGCACACAATTGTGATAACAGTAAGGCACTGTATAAGGACTTTTTGGGTACATCAAGATAAGTGTATCACGTGATTTCTAAAGTGCATTGATAAGACGTCTGTTTGTGTGTATTGGTTTCCCATCGCTGCTAAAACAAAATGCTACAAAGTAGGTGGCTGAAAATAGTATAAATCAATCAATTCTCTCACAGTTCAGGGGGCCCCTTGGCTTGTGGCCACATCACGGCAATCTCTGCCTCCATCTTCACATGGCTGTCTTCTTGGGTTTTTCCCTTTGTGTCTTGTGTCTTCTTTTTTTTTTTTTTTGGTGCTGGCTGGTAAGAGGATCTGAACTCTTGATCTTGGTGTGGTCAGCACCACACTCTTAACAAGTGAACTCACGGGCCAGCCTTCTTGTCTTCTTTTGGTTTTAGGGCCAATTGTAAGTACAGGCTGATTTCGTCTTGAAATCCTTAACTCATTACATCTCCCAAGACCCTGCTTCCAAATAATGTCCACATTCTAAGGTTCCAAAAGGCCATCAATTTTTCTGGAACACTGTTCATCCTCAGGGTACTTAAAAAGTATGTGACTATGACACCCCCAAATATGCCACTTTGGCATAAGAATTATTTTGAGCTGAAGGCAATTAAGATGCAGCAAGAGCAGAAAGAGCAGTTTGTCCTTTTCCTCTGTCTTCTTAAAAGGAAGACATAGATTTCCCCTCTGAAAGTATTTCCTTTCCCCTCTCCTCTTCAATACTAGGGAAAGGACAGCCCTTACAGGGGAGACAGAAAGTTGACCCTGAGATGGGTCTGCACAAACAAGCCTTACTTTAACCCTTTTCTTGCATTAGTTTTTTTTCCTTTATTTGCCTTCTCAAGTGTTCTGCCCCTAGAATCCCCAACCCCTTTTCCTTTGTCTTGTGACTTCTCTACAACATATCACCCTTTGTTAAAATCACATATAAGCCCCTGAGTCTAATTACTTTTTGGGGTCTTCACTTCTTTTCTATGAAGGCTTTCATAGGCATATGTAATAAACCTTTTCTCCTGTTAATCATTCTTTTATCAGTTTAATTTGAAGGCCCCCATTACTGAACTTAAGAGGGTGGAGGAAAAGTTTTTCCTTTCTTTCATACCCAAGAATGCTAAACTGTCTCCTCAGAATCTCCCCAGAAAATGAAGGCACATAGTGCAGTGGCTGCAGAGTGACTCTTCTTTGTGACTATTTACCTCCACCCCCAATAGGGAGCCCTTCTAAACCACACCAAAGTCACAGGTGCCACTCTTGTAGCCCAATCTAGAGGAGACCTTGAGTGGGGGCCAAAGAAGGTTGCCCAGGTTTTCCGCTCTTTGAGCTCACAGTTTAGACTTGGCTGTTTTCCCCTCAGCCAAGGGAAAAGAAAGACCCTCTTCCATGGAGAGAATTGGCTTCAGAGCCTAGGACAGTATCAGCACTTCTCTGCTGGGGGCTGCAGCAGACAGCTTGGACTGGAGGGGGACAGGGGCAGTGCAAAGTGGGCTTTCTTCATGAGGCAGGCAAATGCCCTGCTGTGTGGAAGGAGAGATTGAGGGAGGGATGTTTGCTCTTATAATAACCACCCAACAACAACCAAAAAGGACATCGGTCCTCCATGATATGACAAGCACTACATGTCAGAAGATAGAGAAAAAAAAATTTAACAAAACATCCATCATTACTTCAAGCAGGACCACCTTTCTCTTCTCTGCTAACCACAAGGTAATTCTCTGGTAGATCTTAGATTGTGTAAAAGGTAGTCAGTCACTTTAAGAGTTTAGTAAACTAGGACCTGTGATGGTCCCCAGGCTTCAATCTCAAAAAGCGATTTCTTCTTTTTTTCCTACGATTCAGTTCTTGTATATATGGCAAAAAATTATTTTGAAATTCTAAAGTTTTCAAGTTCACAATCCAGTATTATAATATTATAATACTGGCAAAGTGACAGCCAGAATTGCAATAGTGGATTGCCATCGTAATATAATTCCGGATTGTATACTTGAAATTTGCAGTGAGTAGATCCTAATCTCAATCACAAAACAAGGTGTTAACTATGTGAGGTGATGAATATGTTAATTATCTTGATTGTGGTAATTATTTCACAATGTATACATACATCAAAACATCACATATACGCCTTAAATATATACAGTTTTTATTTGTCACTTATATGTCAATAAAGCTGGGAAAAAATTCTAAAGTGTTGTTCTTATTTCCCACAATTCAACTCATCACAGAAAATGAAAACCAGTTGACATCCTTGAATTTGACCAGTCTTCAGCAGAACTTGTGTTTGGTTGTTTTTTCCTCTGAGGATGGGGCTTAGGAGACTTGAAGTTCTTCCCCAGAGAGGTCAGCCTTTACAGTAAACAACTCCATTGACCATGTCATGTTGCCTACTTAGTAGAGCTGCAATAAGCATCTGTCAGTTGGCTAAATGAATGAATTGCTGAATAATTATTATAATCTATAATACGTCTGTACTATTTTGCCATCCAGGATTTGAAAGTTTGAGAGGAAAATGGAAAAGAGACAGGAGACATTGACACAGATACAATTTGCTTAACTTGGGCTTGGCCTCATCATAAAATCCCTTAAAGATAATCTATAAAGTTTTTGCCAATTTTTGCTAACTCTGAAATTAATCTTATCACTCAGTGGAAATGGAAATAAATATCTAAATATCTGTTTTCTGTAGATTTTCATATTTCTAATGGATACATCTTCCACATCGAGCTCCAATTCATGGAGTCAGTGGAGGTGTTCGGGGAAATGGGACTGGCAGTTTGTAAAACGATGGCACCCGGATACAAGAGTACATCAAAAAGTTTATGGAAAAATAGAATTAAAAGATAATGGAAATCTTTCCATGAACTTTCTGAGGTTTCCTCATATCGTCAATGGCTGGTTTCGTGCTACAGTGACAGAGTTAAGTCGCAACAGAGACCGTGAGGCCCACAAAGAGACAAATATTTACTCTACGGCCATTTACAGAAAACGTTGGCTGACTCCTGGCGTATGGCAATTATAGGTGTTGATGAGAATTAGTGAGGTCAGGCCGGTCCAAGTGATGCTAGTCCCACTTCATCACTAGGCAATGTTACAACCAGAATTTGGAAGCATTTGCCCAGCAAAATACAGAGGGATTTTGCATGTCACAGCTTTTGTCAAACATAGGAGGGTACTTCAAAAAGTTCATGGAAAGATTTGTCTTATCTTTAAATTCTATTTTGCCACTAGCTTTTTGATGTAGCCTCGTATGTAAACAAAAGGACATGGCTTTGTTCCAGCAAAACTTTATTTACATAAACAGGCAGAGGGCCAGACTCGGACAACTCAAGCCATAGTTTGCTAACCTCTGTTATAAACTGTGAAATCAAGATGAGCCCCCCCAAAAGCTTTGAAAACTCTGTATTTTAAAGCAAAGGAAAGGCTGAAGGTTAGAGTTATAAAGCTCCAGGTCAGTGCCTTTGAACCTCTCCCAGAATGTCTTTTAATTTTGATTTCAGTGAACACAATCTTATAGAGGGAACTACACCAACAGAATTTTGTAATGATAATCCAAACAGAAATGATCACATGGAAATCTTTGTATTTTGAAAAGATATTTATGGAATCCCTTTTTTACAGAGCTATTTAGAATTCTTGAAGTTTATTTTTTTCATGGAATAGCATTCCCAAATTGTAATAATGAATGTATTTTTTTTAATATTGGAAAATTCACAGTAGATTATTGGATCTAATGCCGTGGCTTTTGTGACTTCTTTAAGGAAAACTTTTAATACATTTCCCCCCACACTTTTGCAAGACTGTTGATAAAAATAAAAATCTACCTTGTCTAGATGGAAAATAAATTGGATTTCCTCCACTTCCTTAAAGGTAAAAGGTTTCACCAGATCTCTTAAAATGAGGATGGAACCAAGAGTTAAAAAGTTGTGTTCACATAGACAAAAAGAACTGAAGAGTTGAGAACGAGTTTGTAAAAAGATGATTTTTTAGCACCCATTATAATTGGTCTGCTGGAGTACTTATCTATTATCTGCTTTTTTTAGTTATTACCAATTTTCTGGGACATAATGGATAATTGTGCATAGGAATTTGAAAGTAAAATGTGACATTTGCATAAAGGTTTCATGTTCACCTTTATACCTCTTAGCTTTGGCAGAGTCGGTATTGCAAAAAAGAGAAAAAGGTAAAGGTTGCTTTATGAAGGTGATTCTTAAATTGGCATAATTCATGTGACCCTTGACCTGAAATGGGTAGTCACTCACTTTTATGTGATTTGGTCTTTAATTCTTCCAGGTGAACTCAACTTTGCTCAACTTTGCAAGGATAAAAAGACGGGGGGTTACCAAGTACAATGGATGAGAAATGCATTTCTGAAAAGGTGCTAGAAAAGGGGAATTTGTGTGCCTCTGCCTGCACAATTAGGAACTGAAGAAACATGTGTCTCTCATGTTTCATCATGGGTGGAAAGGTCGTCCTGGCAAGAACAATCTATCACCCGTCAGACGTTTGATTGTAACAGATGATGGAGCTCAGGTGGCCCGTTCAATATATGAAGTCATTGGCCTGCCTGGAATGAGCCGCTCCCTGACTGTAAGACTGAGTTATTAAAAAGCAGTCACCAAGCCCAAGACCAAAGACAGGTAGGATTTTGGAAGTTTGCATTAAGAAGTTTTTTATAGATGGTGCACACATAAACACACACATATATATGTACTTACAAACATCTATTTAATTAAAGAACAAGGTGCTTGCACAAGGCATTTACAGAGATAAGGGATGAATTCATTTCTACTCATTTAAAAGATTTTGGGTGTGAAACAGTGCAACAATTAAATATCTTTAGCTTAGCATTTCAAATATTGAAGAGATTTTTTAAATAGTAAGAGCTTTTTGTTTGTTTGTTTTTTACCTGCTCCCTGCAGCTGAGACTACTAGGTTCAATCTTGGGGCAGTATCTCCCAGACACTGCAGTCTGGGTCCCGTCCACAGCGCCATGGGTTCATGGAATTCCTGCTCCTGCAGTCGAGCTTTGTGTTTCAAGACCCACACGGGAGAGCAGCCTCCCTTCAATTTTCTGATTTACGCTCACTTGCTCTGCAGCAATTAGAGAAACAGAAATAGCAAACACGATTATTTTATTGGCTACATACACTTCCCTCCTGTGGTGTATAACAAATCTACCTAATTATTCCCTCAGTGTTGGACACTTTTGCTTTTAAACATAGCACAAGCTGAAGCCTTCAGGTCCTTATCTCTCTCTCTCCTGCAACAGCGAGCTTCTCGAGAGAGTGCTTGTGCTTGCTTTTCCATTTGCTAACTCCTATTCCCTCCTGGGCCAGTTTCAGCCTGGTTCCTGGCTGCTTCACTTCACCCAGACGGTTCTCAACAAGGTCGCCAGAATTTTGTCTCGCTCATGACAATGGACGTGGTTTTCACAGCTCTGTTCTTATGGGACTTCTCACCACCGGCTCTGTTAGATGCTTCCCCAGTAAATCACGCTTCCCAGTTTCATGCCACATCCATCTCCTCTCCCATCCTTCCCTCCTGGCAGGCCCTTCTCTGTTTCCTCTGCATGTTCATCCTCCTCTGCCAGGCCATTGTGTGCTAGAGATGAGCAGGTCTTTGTCCTGGTCCTTATACTACCTTCCCGAGCAATCTTATTCCCGCAGCTTCACTGAGAAGAGTCCCAGGAAAACGTAATACGATCAAACACCTACAACGTGTTTTCTATGCAACAGACACTCGATTTATCTAATCTTCATAGTATCTGCCACAGACTAAATGTGTCCACTAAAATTCACAGGTTGAAATCCTCACCCCCAAGGAAATGGTGTTGGGAGGTGATAAGGTCGTGAGGGTGGGGCCTCATGAATGAGATTAGTGTCCTTATAAAAGGGACCCCAGAGAGCTCCCTCATCCCTTCCACCCTGTGAGGACACAACAAAAAGATGCCCTTCTGTGCACCAGGAAGCAGGTCCTCACCAGACAGAATCTGCCACACCTTGATCTTGGACTTCCAGCTTCCAGAAGTGTGAGCAATAAATGTCTGTTGTTTATCAGCCACCCAGTCTATGGCATTTTTTATAGTAGCCCAGATGGACTAATATAGTCTCCCTTTGAAATAGGTCCTGTTATTATTACTCCCTTTTGACAGATGAGGAAACTGAGGAAAAGAAAGATTAAGTAATTCAGCAGAAGTCAACATCTGGGATGTAGCAGAGTCGGAATTTAACCCAATCTCTCTGCACTCTGAAACATTATGTTCTCTGGACTGTCTCCTGAGCAGCTCCACACCTGCTTATCCAAATGCCTCTTTTCATACATCTGAATGTCTCCTCAAGCTGAACAAATCTAAAACAAAACGCATGATATTTGAAACCTGGTTCCTTTTTGAGCATTCTCTGTCTCTGTGGGCAAGACCAATATCCATTCAGTCGTACAAGCCAGAAACCCAAGGATCGCCAGGATCAGTAAACAATGACAACCAGCCCTGGTGGGAGTGGTTCAGCCAATTCAGAGGTTGGGAGCTGTGTGAGAGACACAAGGAACTTGGGGAACCAGACTCTCTTTTTCAGATTTACCGCTGAGTTTAGAACATGGCCTTTATCGTGCAGGTCACAGGATGGCTGCTGGAGCCAAGCATCACATTGAAGTTCCAGGAGAAGAAGAGAAGGGGAAAGTCAATGCGAAGAGATCTAGAGCTCAGACTTGGACCTAAAGGACTGGTTGAGAGCACAGCCCCCTGTCTTCCCTTCCCAGCTCTTCTGGGAAAGCGAACCCACCCACGGGGTCTTTCTCTTCTCTCCTTATTCCAGAGCTGCAGGTAGCCTAGTGGCATCTTCGTCCTGAGACAGAACTGAAAAGTCCTCTCCAGCTCTTTAACCTGCACCTGCATCCCTTCCAACACCTCCACGGGCTCCTCTCTGTACCCTTGTGGCACCACAAATGTCTACTTTTAACTATGGTCTCGGGTAGAAGGGGATGCATGGTAGTGTCTCAGTAATACTGATGGGGATGACCCCATCGTATGAAGGGATAGTCACATCCTACAAAAGAAGGTGGTGGTAGGACTTGGGGACAGGAAGAGCCCTCGGAGTGGTGCATTTGGGGAAAATGTGATTTTTTTTATATCAGTACAAAATAGGGTTGCTAGGTAAAAAATAGGAAATATAGTTAAATTTCAATGTTACATAAACATGGGATATTCTTAGACAAAAAACCCCAAAAAAACAGTTGTTGTTTATCTGACATTCAAATTTAACTACATATTCTATATTTTTATTTGCTAAGTCTGGCAATCCAAGTACAAAGTAATTCCTGTGTAATAAGATACTGGCTTCCGGTTTCTGGTCTGTGCAGCACGTGATTGATACCAGTGGTTATGAATGTACATCTGGTTGTGTTTCTCTAAGAGCATGCTTTTCAAACTGGGGTCCATTGGATCTTTAAAGGATATAACAGTGATCCCGACTACACAAAGTTATAAGATAACTATGGCTCAGTTTTTTGAAATGTCAGTAATAGAAAGAGATAAGTCATTTATAGCATGTCTTTCTGGAGGTGTCAATTTTATTGTCATCTATAGTTATAACTTTGTATTACATCCACATTGGTAAGTTATTTAGGGGTGTCATGATACTATAATATATATATTGTGGTTTTCATTCGTGCTTCCTGGCTTGTTCTAACCTTCTCCCACCTTTCTGTCTTGGGTCTGGTCTCTGACTTACCTTGTCTGATTATAGGTCATAAGACCCCATATCGTAAGGCCCCCCCCCCATGCCTGGGAGTAATGCATGCTGCACAGAGAGGCCAAGGAGCACCCGAACAGACAGGACTTGCTGGGTTTCCCCACCCAGGCTGTTAGCGTTAGAACAAACCCTTTTTGTCTCACCACGTTTCTACACAGCTGTCCGAG
This sequence comes from Galeopterus variegatus, assembly GCF_000696425.1. NCBI lineage: Eukaryota > Metazoa > Chordata > Mammalia > Dermoptera > Cynocephalidae > Galeopterus > Galeopterus variegatus. Next base: position 158,870 of record NW_007730331.1, on the reverse strand, counting down.
CTGCACTTTTGCCTACGTAATGAAGCTTCCATAGAAACCCAGGAGCACAGGGTTTGGGGAGATTCCAGGTAGTTGAACACGTGGAGGTTCCTGGAAGGTGGAGCCCAGGGAAAGCGTGGAGTCTCTGCACCCATCCCCCATACCTCGTCCTGTGCAGCTCTTCGTTTGTATCCTTTGTAATATCCTTTATAATAAACTGGTGAGCATACGTGTGTGTTTCCCTGAGTTCTGTGAGCTGCTCAAGCAAACTGACCGAACCCAAGGAAGGGGTCACAGGAACCCTAATTTATAGCTGGTTGGCCGGAGGTTCCAGAGGCCTGGACTTGCACCTGGCATCTGAATGGGGGGGAGTTCAGTCTTGGTGACTGAGCCCTCAACCTGTGGGATCTGATGGTATCTGCAGGTAGACAGTGTTGGAATCGAATTGGAAGATATACCACTGGTATCCACTGAAGAATTGCTGGCTTACTTGCCAGTGGGAAGAAATCCCTACACACGTGCTCATGGAAGTCAGAAGTCTTCTGTGTTGATTGTGATTGTTGCTAGGTACAACTAGAGGAAAGACAGTGTGTGGTTTTTTTGCCACTTATCCAGGTGGAAGGACAAATTTACTTTAATTTTTAAACATGCAACGTAAGATCTCAAAGAGATGTCACAAGTTATTCCTGCCCACCCCAAGAATCTCTCTGTGCTATAGTCACGGTGCCTAAGAAGAACAGTTCTGGGCTGCATGTGTCCCCAGAGAGAGTGCACAGAGAGAGCTGATCTACGCCAAGTCAAGGTCTGCACAGACATTTAAACATTGGGACAAGCAGAGGGTCCCAGCTACATGTACAAGTGTGTCCCCTTTCAGTGGGCATATTATTGAATAAGGAATATAAGAATGTTCTTTTCCTTAAAGGAGAGGAAATTACTTCCCAGAGTTTTCAAAATTATTTACTAACAACTAGTAAAAGAACAGAGTAGCTTTTCTTAGTTGTGTCATTCTCCTGCCCCTACACACACACACGCACACACACACACAGTTATGACGCACACCGTAATTGCAGCTCTTTTTAGTCTAGAGGCTCTATAAAGAATCATTTTCTTTGTGTCCATTGGAGATTGTGGCTAAGATATTTGTGGAAAAAAAAGTCTGCTGACAGCTATCCAATTTTTTTTTTAAACAAGGATGATTTTAGAGATGTTGGTGGAGAGTTTAACATGTCCAAAGCCACTCAAGTCAAAGGGCAGACTTCCCTATCTCCTCAAGAGCGCGGTAAAGTCAGTTCATCCTATAGGAAGCATAGAAAAGATGTTGGAATAATTTGTACAGTTCCACTGTTGGTAGCCCTGAATGCTTGATAAAATGATTTTGTGAAAGAACAGAGAACTGTTAAGGAAGGAAATATATAGTTATCTTGCATTTTCAGTAATTGTTTGTAGACTAAAGAACAGGACGGCATTAATTAAACTGAATTAGTACTAGGCTGCCTCATTTTCCCCCTTTCAACAGCTTTGTGTTACATTCAGTTTTCGTGGAATCTGAATCTTTTTTTTTTTTTAAAAAGAGAACAGAGCCTTCCAAGAAAAGATCAGGCTTTTCAGACCTGTAATTTAAGTTCTGCTGCTCCGATTTAAGTGTATCCGTAATTCTCGCTTCCTTTGTGTTTTGCATTCTGTGTTTATTCAGTGATATTTTTAGAAACTCTAATTCCACAGCACACTCCTGTCTGATTGTTAGCAGAGGCTGAGAGGCAGGCACAGAGTTTGCTTGAAGGATTCATTCAGCAAGGCTCTCTAAAGAGCATTTTCTCCATCTTACAACACAGCATCATTTTGGAAAAGGGCATGGGGTGTTACAATGGACCCTACCCAGTGACCTCAGAGCATGAGCATTCACTGATCATGTTTCTGCCATCCATCCCTTTTCCTCAACCCTGTTGCCGCAGAAATAGTGTTCAGTGTCCACGTACTCATGAGACACATGGCTGGACGGAGCACTGCAGTTTACCTGTTGCTTAAACAGGTTTTGGAGAGAGAAGCACAAATTAAGAAATGTAATGCTTTGCTTATGGCAGATCAGCATAGGACAGAAAAAGAAAACAAATGGGAAACAGAGGAGAGAAAGCCAGGAACAATTAATCACCTGGCTACCAGTATATCGACAACCAGGTGTTTGGTTCACATTGTTTAGATATTGAATCCAGGAGACAGACTCAATTTTTTGTTATGGAAGAGGATGACTTTTAATCATCTGATCATAGGCTGACATTTCTGACTTAAAAGCAGAATATAAAGGAGATTAAACTAGAGGGTAAAAGAGAAGTTTTTTTTTTTTT
>NW_007730331.1:150543-155881 GCF_000696425.1 Galeopterus variegatus | reverse complement strand
TTTTTTTTTTTTTCATTTTGTTATTTTTAAAGGCCCGATGTAAACTGTAGTTCTGTTTGGATATCATAATCTTTGCTGAGGGGTCTCTAGATCCACGCAATTGCAGCACTTCTTTCCTGGAGCATTCGGGCACTGGAGATGTGCATAGCCAAACCCCAATCACTGGAGCAAATGATTATAATGCCCAAGTGCTAATAAAGAAGAACGAATATAGTAGAGCACATTTAATAGCTGTTGTATATATTTAAGTCATACATCATATTTTTAAAAATGGTAGTAACTCTAAAAAAGCCAATAATGCAAATGGTATACTCTTGACACCCAGTTCTATGCCTCATTGTCAGCTAGTCTCAGCTTCCCCAGCTATTTCCTTTGGTACTCAAGAAATAGTTAGTAAGCAATTACTTGGCATGTAGTGAACAAAACAGATAAAAATCCATGTTGTCCTGGGGTTTCTTTTCTATGAGGGAGACAGGTAATAGACAAGATAAGTACATAATATATATATAGTATGCTACAGATGAATACTAAGGAGGACAAATCAGCAGAATATGGAGCATCGGGACTAGGGCTGAAATTTTACAGAAGGTGTATTGGAAGGACACCTGAGATGGGGACATTGCAGGTGAATGAGGGAAGGGAAGGTGTGAGTCAGGTGGTGGTTGTGGGGAGAACATCTCAGCAGCAGGAGCAGGTGGAAAGGCCCCATGAGATGGGGCATGTTTGGGGCCAGCAAGGGGGAAAGGGCAGCTGGAGCATGAAGGTATGGGAGGCAAGTTGTTTGTCTAAGAGTTCATGAGGGACCAGAGGTTACGTGGCTTTGAGAGGTGCAGGGAAGGCTCTGGATTCTACCTTGAGGAAATGTGGAGCCACTAGAAGGAATGAGCTGAGATGGTTAGTGATGAGTCTGAACGTTTCGGCAGGCTGATGGGATCAGAAGGGGCAGTCAATGGCAAGGTAGAAGCAGAAAGACCACACAGGAGATGCTGGTAATAATTCAACAGAGAGATGATGGCAGGTGATGGCAGAAGCTGGTGAGAAGTGCTTCAATTCTTGATGGATTTCCTAACAGACTAGGTGAGGACTGCAGGAGAAAGAGCTGACCCAAGGACTGTAGGCAGGTTTGTGGCTGGGCAGCTGAAGAGAACAGAGCAGGGATTGACAGAAGGCTGCAGGAGCTGCTGGTCTGAGGATAAGAGTCAGATTTTGGTTTTGGATGTCTTCAACGTGGCCATGAGACGTCCACGTGGTGATGACACATAGGAGCGGATTATATATTTCTGAAATTCAGGGGAGGGTCTGTCCTGGGATAAACATTTGCGAGTCATCAGTGCATAGATAGCATTTAAATCCAAGAGGCTGAACGAGATACTTGTGGGTACTTGCAGATAGAGAAGAGAGATGGAGACCAAGCCCTGAGCAGGCCTGTAAACAGGGACAGGAGATAAGATGTTTGGGGAGGAATCAAGGGAGCAGACAGAGAAAGGTAGCCCAGAAATTCAGGAGGCAAATAAGGAGAGGACAAAGACAATAAGGTGGCCCCCATCTTACAATGGCTCAAATTATAATTTTTCAACTTTACGATGGTGCTAAAGCCATATGCATTCAGAAGAAACCACACTTTGGTTACCATACAACCATTCTGTTTTGTACTTTAAGTACAGTGTTTAATAAATTACATGAGGTATTCAACACTTTATTATAAAATAGGCTTTGCATGAGATGATTTTGCCCAACTGTAGGCTAATGTACGTAGTCTGAGCACACTTCAGGTAGTCTAGGCCAAGCTATGATGTTCAGTAGGTTAGGTGTATTAAATGCATGTTGAGCTTGTGGTATTTTCAACTTACAAAGGGTCTATCCAGATGTAACCCCAGTATAAGTTGAGGAGCATCCGTATTTCAGGGAGAAAAGGCTGTCAAGTGTGTCAAATGCTCTTTATAGGTCAAGTCACAGGAGGAATGGCCATTGGATTTAACATTGGGAGGTCACTGGTGACTTTGATAAATGAGGGTGTAAGAAAATCATCAAGGTGGATTTAGGACAAATGGTGGAAAAGAAATTGGAAACATGACTGTAGACAATTCTTTCAAGGAATTTTGAGGCAAGAAAAGAAGAATGTGGTGGTAGCTGAAAGATCAAGAGTCCTCATAAGAGGGTTTCATACTTACTTTGGTGAAGATGAGAGAAATAATAGCATATTTGTTTGCTAAGCAGAGTGGATTCAGTAGAGAGAGACAGAGAAGTTGATATTTCCAAAGGTAGAGGGGACATGGCTGGATCACAAAAGTGGGAAGGGAGAGGGGGTGGGAACCTGTGAACATCTTCTTCTGGAACCTTCCATTTTTCTCAGTGAAGTAGGAAGAAGAAAGGAACGTTTTGAGCTCAGGGTGAGTAGGAGAGTGGATCTGTTGGAAGCTCAGGAGTAAGTAGGAAGGAGTCACTGAGGAGAGTGAGAAAAGAAAAGGTCTAGAGACATGCAATATGTGTACCAGCTAGTATTAAAAGCGTGTTTGGGATTAGTGATCTGAGTTTAAAACAGGACCATCCAGCAGAACCCTGTTTGTTTGTTTTTTATCTGCTTGCTTGTTTTTTTGTTCATTTGTTTTTTCCAGCCACATTCATCTGTGCACATTGAAACAAGGAGTTTGTGAACAGTTGTACTTAAGGGTTTGGTTGGACAGATGAGCCCAAGGAAATAAGAACAAGGCTAGACGACTGAGGGCCTATGTCAGGGACCACAAAATGACTGTAGGAGAAGTAGAAAAACAGTGCATGGAAGTTATGGGGAACCATGAAAGGTGATAGGATCAATGGATAGAAGGTTCTGTTTGGGCAGAATGATTGCTAACTTTGGGGTACTAGGCAGAGAAGGCAGGAAAAATAGGACAAAGTGGTCTAGCACAGGATATTTGCAATTGTAAATTCTTCTTTATGAAGAAGAGACTCTACTGATAATCACAGGGTCTAGGGTATGGCCATTGGCGGGAGTGACCAAGACGTGTGTAGGACAAGACTCCCTATTGACAGAACTAAGATGTCGTTGAGTTACTAGAAAGTCATCTACTTGTACATGGGCATCACCAAGAATTATGAGAGCCTTAGTTTTACAGAGTGACAGAAAATCAGGAACAAAATTGCCAAGAAATGAGGGGAAGTTGTTGGGTGTCAAAAGACACCACCAACAACAGGAGAAGTGCATGAGGTTTTCTGATGACTTGAGATCCAAACCTGGGATTTATTAAGGAGGTGGGAGGAATATGATACTGGGGAACAAGGACCACACCCACCCCACCTCCAGGCCCAGTGCTAGACGGTGTGGGTAAGAGAGCAGTCAGCACCTGGGAGGGCTGGGGGAAGCTGTGTCACAAGGGTACAGCAGGGTTTCAACTAGAGAAGGAAGGTTAAGGGCATGAACAGAAGAGTTGAGGATCAAAGAGGTTTTGCACATGATGGTCCTAGAGCCTCCAAGAGCTCAGACCAAGGGCATCAAGAGACGAAGAGGAGTGAGAGGTGGGGATCAGAAACAGCAATATGCAATGGGTACGTGACTGGGTGTTGACCACTGACTGAGGGTCCTGGACTTCTCAGAGTGACTCACAGAAGCAGAAATATGGGATATGATAAGATTAGGACTGATGGTTCCAAGGAGAGAGTGGCTGAAGGGGTNGCACCACAGTGCATTTGCTTTTTAAAAAAGCCAACCCATTTTGAAAAATGGGGTAAACACTTCCTGTTTTGACCTGGAACAAATGCAAAGCAGACCCTGTCCCCTTCTCCGCAAGCAAAGCTTGCCCTTTCAATTCAGAAATATCTGCAGGACCCTGTCATGCTTCGGGGGGGAATGGAGCATCTGTAGCTGAAGTTACCATCAAATACACTGTCTCCTGGCTGACCTGGATGACTTTCCAGGGTCCCGTGAAACCGACCATGTGGACATACCAGAGTGGGAGCTGAGGAAGCAGCATTTGGGGCACAAGACTAATTGTGATCCCCTTGTGCCTTCGATTCTTTGTTTGTCATTGATGTATTGTAATAAATAATACTCGTACAAAGAAATGACATGTTCAGTTACTGAATTCCTGCTGTATGGTGGAAATATTAATGGGCCTGGGGCTGACTGAGTATGTGGGGGGGCAGGGACAGGGAGTTTGGAGACCCCGAGCACTAGGAGGTGTGGCAGAGGTGGCTAGTTCTGCTTTCCTTCCATATTGCAGAGTTGTTGCTGAAAAGCAGCTGCCTACCAGGGACACTATTTCCCAGCCCGCAACCCCGTATTAAGTGGGGCCATGTTGCTACATCTTGCCAATGGGAATTTGAGCAGCAGTGACCTGTTCAGTTCTGGGCCAAAGTAGTTAAACAGCAAGAGTGCTTTTATCACACTCCCGTCTCTATCCATCAACTGAAAGCAGAGTTCAATAAGGACAGAGCCACAGGATGGAAGGACGGTGGGTCCCTGGATCACTCTGTGGAAGGCAGGCTGCCAAATACCAAAATGGAGTTTGTGTGAGCAAGAAATGACCCTCCAGGGGGTGTGCCTCTGAGATTTAGAGTTTTATTTGTGACAGCAGCTAGCATTGCCTGACATGCAGGGAGAGAACAGACAAGGGAGGAGATCCAGGTTGGAGAGGAGCGAGGCAGCCCCCACAGCGAGGCGGCCACCAGGCCTGCCGAGAGGGCTATGGCCAATGTGCTCTAGGACGGGTGGTATTTCATCCTGAGTTTTACATTTTCTCTTTCTGTGTATAGTTTCTTTATGTTATCCCCTCTACTGGAGTTTATTAGCAAGTTCGTTCTGTATTTGTCTGTGTTAGACTTTTGGGGGCACAGAGGGCAGAGGTGGGCCCCCGCTGGGATGAAGGGTGGAGGAGGGTGGCAGTCACCAGCAGCAGCGAGGGGGCTGGGGACAGCCAGCCGAGCTGGTCCTGGGGCAGTAGGCAAGAGCTACAGGGGACACACATCCACGGGGACATGCCACCACCATCTGAGAACACTGTCAATAATGGGGAGGAAACTGAAATTCCTGATGTCATAGGAGAGGGGTTTGGAGAACAGTGTTTGGGATTTAAGGGAGGTGTGTTCCTAGCAGGCTGGAGACTTATGACAACACTCAGATTATATGTGGATTGCTACTTTTCACATGGTTGGGACTTATGCAAAAGGACACTAAAATAAGACTTTATATTTCCTTTGATTTAGAAAGCATTGCAGTCATACTGAGTTTTGACTTATTCTGGGGCTCTAGAAATCATCTCTTAATTGGGTTTGTTAGTTGTTTGGATTCCAAATCTTTTTAAAATTGTTTCCCCAAATCTGTCATTTCCAGGTGCCCTGAGAA
>NW_007730331.1:142834-149974 GCF_000696425.1 Galeopterus variegatus | reverse complement strand
AAGGGGGTTGACTGAGCACATGATGTGAACAGGGGGTGGGCAGGTCCCAGCCCCTTTCCCCTCCCCCACCTCCTCGTTCTTCCACTCTTAGGCTACAAGCTTTGTTTTCTGTCTGAGACAGCTGCCTCCCATGGCAGTTCCGAATGCACGTGGGGGCCCGGCAGGCTTCTGTTGTCCCCCTCTGTCAGCTTCTCAGCCAGGCCTGGCTGAGTAGTATCTGGTTGTCTGCACATCTGCGGAGAAGTAGGTGAGGAACCTCACTGGGATTCAGAGCCAAGCGTGATCTCCATTCTAGCTCTTCTTGTGTTCTTCTGGGAAGGTGGGGGTTGGTGACAACTTGTCCAGATGAATAAAACTGGTATTTGGTTCTTGTATGCCTGTCAGTTATTTTTGAATTTATTTATTTATTTATGTTTAATTGACAAATGGAAAAATTGTATATCCAGTATTTATGGTGCAGAATGTGATGCTTTAATATATGAATACATTGTGGAATGGAATAATGCATTGTGTACTTGAAAATTGCTAAGAGAGTAGATTTTAAATGCTTTCATTACAAAAACTGCTAAGTATGTGAGATGAAGGAATTAACTTGACTTAATCATTCCGTTATATATATAAATGTCTGTTAGTTCTTTATACGTATTACAACTGAGGGCTGGAGGAGGGAGAATTGACATATTTTGGCTCATTTTGTCTGGGAATCTTTGAGAAGACACCTTGTGAGTTTTATAGGAAGGGAAGGAGACTCTTGGGGTTGGGGCAGAGCCTTTACAGGCCGCTCTCTGGGGCACCTTGAGCCTCACTTGTCCTGCTTGGGACACAGCAGTTGGTTTGCCCCCAGCAGAATTAAAGCTGTGGTTGGCACTGGCAAGCAATATTAGGAGCAGGGAACCCTCTTGTGTCATCAGCAGGGACTTGCAACCTTGGTTGTACATTAGAATTAATGGGGGAGGGGTAGATTTAAAATATTACTGATGCCTAAGTCCCACCCCAGACCAATTGAGTCTGAGTTTGAATCTACACCCTCCACGTGGGGTCCGCATGGCTCAGAAGTGTTCACATCATAAACTCTGATTGTCATTGTGGATTTGAAAGACCCAGACTGTGGGTGGGATCAACCACAGCAGCGCGACGGTGGATTCCATCTGTAAAATGACAAAGGCCATTGTGGGCTGGGGAAAGTGGATGTTTTACCAGGGATATTCCATCTTCTTGAGTAACATAGAGCAAAAACCAAAATGGAATTATCAGCAAACAAAAAGCTAAAAGTAAATGTGGGATGTTCTGTTGACAGAAGAGAGTGGAGAGAGATCTGATACTTGATTCAGCATTGGGGGGGCCAGGAACACCTGGGGAACCAGAAATGAAGAGATTTTAAGAGGCAGAGAGGAGCCTCCAGTAAGCTCTGGAGACTTTGCATTTCTCACGTTTACAGGAGAAGACAGCAGCTAGTGTCTGGAGAGCAGTCAGTTGCAACAATTACCCTGAACTTCTTCAAAGCTGCTGTCTTCCTTTTGAATTTGTATTTATAGAAAAGATACACTAAGTGACCGGCCAGACATGCTGGTATTCTGGTGAAGCTGAAATCATGAATGTTTAACTTTTTCATTTATTTTCTGCTTATTTTCCTTCTCCCCCCCAATTCCCTAAATGTCTGTTGGGGTGTTTGGCTGGAGTCTGAACTGTATTGTGAATCTGTCCTGTCACCATATTTTACTTGTGGTTACTTTTCCAGGGGCTTGGGATTTGCTTGAGTTTTCTAACTTTTGTGGATGAGGGGGTGGTACTGAGATAATCTTGTGGTTCTTACTGGATTTTTGGAAAAGTGGGACTCACGTAAGACTTGGCATTAGGTTTCTGCTTTTCTGCAGGTGCTAGAAGAATCATATCCCTTCCATTGGAAGACAGCTTGGGAAGCAGCAGCTTCAGATGAAATCCATCTGAAATCTACCTCCATCAGGAACCCCTCTCTCTACCACTGAGCTGAATGAGAAACTTGAAAAGAGAATTATTTTAGACTTTAATTTATTTGGACTTTAATTCCTATGCGGAAATTTAAAAATGGGAAAATTTAGTGTTCCTATTGGGAGTATTGTTTAATGCATATTTGGACTCACTGTACAATCTCTCCAGGGCTATATTAGACAATATGGAGGAACTTATTTACAACATGAAATAGAATAGGGGTGAATTTTTAAGAATAAGGTGCAATGTGACCTTGGAGTTAATTTAATTAACATCTTGTTCTTGCTCATTTCAGAGCCTTTGGGGATACACATGAAGGAGTAGTAGGAGTTGAGGGGAGTGGTTTTGCAGCTGGTGTCCTACCCTCAGGGGACAGCTAAATTCATTACTGTAGGGTAAGTGCTGGACATAAACCTATTCCCCCTCCCTGTGCATACCAGACGTTACCCTCCCCCCGGGAAACTACCCCCGGCCAAGGTAGTTATCCAAGGAAAGGCACGTCTCTTTTAAGACAAATGTCCTCTTTAAGACAAATGGAAGACTGGAGGAAGCAGGAGCCCAGTAAGTTAGCACTCTGGTGTTGAACTACTCTGGCGCCAGGAAAATGGCAAGTGGATTGACTTACTTACTCAGCCAGATCTCCCGCATACTCTGAGTTGAGTGAGGGTCTGCACATAAGCATGCAGATGATTTACACCTCTGCTTTGATCTGTTCAGTATATAACTGTTGTATGTACCCTGTGGTGGTGCAGATTTCCAGCTGGCCAGCAACCGTCAGCATCTCCCATAAGTCTAACAAACCAATATCTCTACCTATTGGCCCAGGTGTGTTCTTTGGATTAGGCAAACACTACGTGAGTGCCCTCTCAGATTTGGGGCTCCCGGGACACAGACACACTTGCATAATTGCATCAAGCCCAGTGAGTGCATCCTTGGATCTGGTGACAGCAGTTGATCAAATGAAATAGCCAGGGGCTCTATGGGTGACATTAAACATCTAAATGTTATTCCAACAACATATTCACTGACACTTCAGATCAATTATGGGTTTATGCCCTGTCATCCCAGACAGATATTCACTCTAAGGTTGAATTAAGTTTCCTACTTATTTAGCCAAAGATGCAGACACCTACTGGAAGTGAGATGGCCACACAGAGCAGAGAGCTCTCTCATTACAGTTTCATTTGGCCTTTCATTTATCTGTAGGGTGCTAGTCAGGCAAGATAGGTTCTGGGTCTAGGAAAGTAAATTTCTTATTGCTCCACAACAAGCCAGGAAGCCCAATTCTGTACAGTCTACCTATGAACTCTCTTTTATCTGGAGAGAGAGAAATTTTAAGGAATTGGTGCATGCAGTTGTGGGGGCTGCAAGTTTGAAATCTGGAAACCCAGGGACAAGCTGATGTTGCAGCTGAAGCCCAAAGGCAGCCTGGACAGGGGTCCTCAGTCTTTTTCTCTTAAGGGCTTCAACTGACTGGGTGAGGCTCACCCACGCTATGGAGGATCACGTTCTATACTCAAAATCTACCAATTTAAATGTTAGTCATATCTAAAAAATACCTTCTCAGCAATGTCTAATGTCTCAAAAACTCTGGTGTTTGACCAAACATCTGGGCACCATAGTCTAGTCAAGATGACACATAAAATTAACCGATCACAGATTATAGAGCTGACACTCAGAAAAGTATTGAGTGGTGCAGCTACGACTTGAGCTGAGAGCTGTCTGACTCCAGAACTTGCTTCATTAGACCACATGATCTCATTTAGTGTGTGTGGCGAGGCGGGGGGAGAAGAGACACTGGGACTGTTAGCTCAGGGCCTGCTGACCGAAGCTGCCATTCTTCTTGCCTTGAAAGCTTGTGGTCACCTTATGGGGCAAAAACCCTGGGATTTCCCCAGATTTCTCATCGGAATATTTCTGAAAGACCACTCACTGGCACCTGACATTGTGGGAAGGCAGGTGTTCCTGGAGAGATACTGGAGGCTGAGCTCAGGGTCAGTTCAGTCCAACTCAGTTCAGTCCAGTCTGCATGGCTGAGCCCTGACCATGTGCCAGTTTGCTCCGGGACGCAGTGTAGTTCAGGAGAAACAGACAAAAATACGTGGACCTGGTGGAGATGGAGGCGGGAAAGTACAGAAAATATGTGGAACCAAACAGACTGGGGTACATGCTATGGCAGGGATCCAAGGCTGTCATTGATGGCTGACTTGCCATATTACTTGAGTCAAACTTACTAATTCAGTTTTTATTAGAAAACATTGAAAAGTACATTTTAAAAAAAGACCTATTTAAATTTGTGTAGATTTGAAGTTTTAACCAAGGTTAACTTGCCTTTAACAGAGAGCTAATGAAAGAAAACTTATGATCAGTGTGTGTGCATGTGTGTGTGTGTGTGTGTGTGTGTGTGTGTATTAATTGGAAAGGACCAACAAACATGGGCTTGAATTCTATCTGGTGTTAAAATCAAAATAAAGGTAAAATCATGACTCTCATGGAAATACATAATGAACAAATGCCAAGGATTTTGTTTAACTCATTAGTTAATGAGGAAACCAGTAAGAGGTAAAACAGGTTCAATGGAGAATTCAAAGAACACACAAATACAGGCAATCAGGTATGCAGAAATGAATTTGCAAATAAATGCAAAACAAGTGGATGTCCACAGAGCAATAATCAATTGTATCTCCTCAGACCAGAATTTGTTTGCATTTCCACCCACAAGACTTATTTTCATTATCATCAGTTTTCTACAATTTATGGAGTAGTAAAATAACACAAAGATGTTCAGAAAGTGCAGACAGCCTGGAAGGATGATCTAGAAAGGATACCATTTTTTTCCCATTTCAAAGTCTCTCACAGTTTTTTCTGACACTGGTGAATACGAGAATGGTGAACAAATAAGAGACTTTAAAGAGCTTGTTGGCTGCTGTTGGTGGTGGAAGAGACAGACCAACACGTAAGTCAGTGATCATGCTGCAGTGTGACATGCGGCAGCAGGGATCCTGGGAGGGCAACCCCTGGAATTGTAAGCTGTGGTTGAAAACAGTGACTCAGGAGCCGGATGGCCTGAGCTCATTAACTGTGTCCCTGGGAAAGGTGCTTAACCTCTTTGTGTCTCAGTTTCTTCATCTTTAGCATGGAGATGATATTCTGTAGGTTGTGGTGCAGATTAAATGATTTAATATTTATGAACACTTGGAACAGTACCCGGCACCTACTAAGCACCATCTAAGTATTTGCTATTATTATTTAATAAATATAATTTGCATAGATTGAGCAAAGAGTAGTTTCTACATAAAAACCCAAGTTAGAGAAAGACAAAATCATAAAGTGAAGTACACATATTCTGTTGCTAAACTGAACTGTTAGATCCTGCTTATGTACGAACTGGATTTTACAGTACCGTCGTGTTCTCTGCGGTAGGTTATTACAGCACAGTCGCAGCTCTGAGACATCTCTTCTCCAGGCTAGCCCACCCAGAGACATTTGAAGAGCTACCTGTCCACTCGGCTTGTTTACCAAGTTCAAAGTTCCTTATCTCACCTGTCGACTGCTTTCTCCGTTAGGAAACTTCCCTCAAGAGAAAGGCTGCATCTCATTTATTAAATTATGTTCTCAGAGAGACAGTTCCTTTAGCCTCATTTTAAACTCTGTTACACACAGCAGGGTCCCCAACACCTATACAGGTCCCTTCATCCTGGCCCCAGCTATGAAGGTAGACTGACTGGGACGGGCTGTTTGCCTCACAGCTCCGCGGTGGCCAGTTCTGAATGCAGCAGACACACAACCTTCTAGCTTTAAAACTGACTTGACTTAAATGCCTCCTGCAAACACTCAACTACCCAGAGAAAGAGTTAAGGTGCTAACTAGAACCTTCGTCTGCCTGGAGGGGTCTGCTCCCGTCAGGTCTGTGGAAGAGCCTCAGAAGGCATCTTCAGCAGTTTTCACCTGATTCGAGAAGGTACTGCTGTTTTTCTGTTGGTGGCATGGTCTTCAATGTATAATAATAATAAAAAAAAAAAAACTGCTGAGGCAGCATCTGGCCCAGAATTAGAAGTAGAGGGGGAGAAACACCATCCTTGGGCCAGGGTGAAGCAATGTCTCATTGTGATTATGGGTTATTGAGCATCTACTTTGTCAGGCACCTTGGTGATAGGTGCTTTATGCTTATTGTAACTTAATTCTCAAAACCGCCCTCAAGGGTAGGGGAATGAAAGTCATGTGTGTGACTGACCAGGGACTGGAATCCAAGACTGGCTCCTGAGCCAGGCTATTTTCTCTGTGTCATCCCTGTGACTGTGAAGGTGTCTTCGCAGGCTGAGACCCTGGGAAAAGCCTCCCTAAGAGGTGCGGTTCTGCGGTAAGTGGAGGGGCCGGTGAAACAGAGGACGAGGCGGGGCTTCCCTCTCACAAGGCTGGTGACCCGCCAGGTGGGCTGTGGTGCCCCTGCAGGTGCTGCAGCTTCTAGAGCAGGTGACCACGTTGCTGAGATGACTTAGGTGGATTCACCAGGAAGAGCCACACGCGAGCAGGCGGCCTCTCTCTCAGCCTCCTCTCAGCACCCTGCAGACAGCATGGAAGTGGTTTGCAGACCGTGTGTGATGTGGACAGACGAGGTAACAGCAAGCCTGATTTTGGGTTTATGGAGCATCTATGACATGTCAGGCACCTGTGTTTCCTGCCCATCCCTGCCAGTCTGCTCTGTCCTTCAGCATCCCTTCTCCCACTTCTCCAGCTCAGGGTGTGGAACAGAGGACGAGGCGGGGCTTCCCTCTCACAAGGCTGGTGACCCGCCAGGTGGGCTGTGGTGCCCCTGCAGGTGCTGCAGCTTCTAGAGCAGGTGACCACGTTGCTGAGATGACTTAGGTGGATTCACCAGGAAGAGCCACACGCGAGCAGGCGGCCTCTCTCTCAGCCTCCTCTCAGCACCCTGCAGACAGCATGGAAGTGGTTTGCAGACCGTGTGTGATGTGGACAGACGAGGTAACAGCAAGCCTGATTTGGGGTTTATGGAGCATCTATGACATGTCAGGCACCTGTGTTTCCTGCCCATCCCTGCCAGTCTGCCCTGTCCTTCAGCATCCCTTCTCCCACTTCTCCAGCTCAGGGTGTTCCTGCTGGGTCACCGGAACAGCCTCTTCTCAGGCTCTGGGCTTCCAGTCCCTGTCCCCG
>NW_007730331.1:137395-142562 GCF_000696425.1 Galeopterus variegatus | reverse complement strand
TTCCTGCTGGGTCACCGGAACAGCCTCTTCTCAGGCTCTGGGCTTCCAGTCCCTGTCCCCGTGATCTTCCCAGTGTACTCAGAGTGATCTTTCTCCCCATCTCACTCTCTTTGGGTCATTCCCATTTTCCACACAGTCTTGCACGCACAAGTTCTCAAAGGGCGCCTTGTCGCAGTCCTTGTTGGTCCCTCTCACTGCAGCCACATAGAGCCACAGGTGTCCCCAGTGCCCCAGCTCTGTCCCTGCCATCACACACTCTGTTTTCTCCATCTAGACATTTGGGAACAATTTCTTGAAGACACATTGGAACAGGGTCCAGGCGATCCCTGTCCTGTGTCCCTGCTCATTCCCTGGGCTCCCGTTGTTATTTCCTGGTGCTGTGTGTAGAGACACAAGCATCATCAGGTAGGGGCTGCAGCTGGAAACAGTCTGGAAGGCCTCTGCATTGACAGGCTAAGAGCTGCCCTGAGTGTCAGCAGACCTGCTTCTCACTCCCAGTGTCACCTCGGGACACTCTTAGGCTCCTGTTTCTCCACCATGACCCTATGGATTGGCCTGGCCTGTGGTTCTGCCGGCATGGTCTCTGGATCATCACCTGGGAACTCATTAGAAATGCACATTCTCAGGCCCCACTCCAGACCTATTGGATCAGAAATTCAGGGCACGGAGCACAGCAATTTGTGCTTTACCAAGCTTGTGGGGGAGGGGGTGTTCTCATATAGCCTGAAGTTTGAGAACCACCGGTTAGGTAAAGTTTAAGTTCTCTTCTGGCTCTAATAGTCTAGGAGTCTCTGCTCTGTCAAGAGGACCGGTTGCATCTGTTACTGATGACGTCTAGGACAATGATGGGCGAGAGAGGGGCTCACGCAAAGAAAATGAAACTTGAGTAGTGGCTGTAGAAGCTCCTTTCCAGGCATCATCCATTATCGTGTTACTTGGGTTCTATTTGCTAATTTATTTCAGTGAGAGCTGAATGGAGACCTGGGGGAAGGTCCCGATGTCCCTGCAGTGCTGCGTTAGGAACAGTTCCTGGTTGTCCCTGAGAGGCCCCTGGAAAGGCTCCCTGCGGCCGCACCTGGGGAGGGAGGCTGACAGCAGCGCTGTGCGTCTCAGAGCGGACGTTGTTTCTCCTGTCGGCGCCCGACACAATCGGGCGAGTGTGCGCTGGCCCGGCCGGCCTCCAGCTGCGGCTGTGTCCAGCTCTCCTGGAAGTGTGCCTGCAGCTCCAGAAGGGGCGATCTGTTTCCGTGGGAGGCATTCCCGGCTCCTGTTGACAGGTTTGTAGCTCCCTCATGGAAAGATCTGCTTTCCAGAGCTGGCCGAGGACTGAGCCAGGAAACGGTTACCTCAGGACTCCAGCATGTGGCTTGGGCCTGGCACACAGTAGGGGTGTTGCATATTAGCTGATGGCAACTTGAGGTCTGTTGGGTCATTTCTTAAAATTGCTTCGGGGCTTGAATGGAATCCCAAAATCAATTTTGGGTAGCTCTGTGGCTCCCTGGTGCAGTCAGGAGGGGCGATTAGATAAGACTCCTGCTCTCCAAGCTCCCGTCTAATAGAAGAGACGTAGAGGAGATTACTTCGTGCTGGGAGACCACCATGTGCTGTGCTAGATGGCTTCACGTCTATGATGCTGTATTACATTCACGACAGGATTGCTAGTAAGAGTTGTTTCTAATTTCCAGATGAAAGATCTAGGGCCCAGAAAATAAATATCCTGGCGAAAGTCACAGAAGAGGTGGGTGATATAGTCAAGATACTAAATTTATTTTCATTGGCTGAGTACTTACCATGTGGCTAATATACTCATTTGTGATGGGTTTCTATTTCTAATTACTCTATTTACCTAGTTATTCTATCTAATTATCCTATCTATTCCATCTGATATATCTACCTAATTATTCCAATCCTTAGAGTTATGCCTTTAAATAGGTATTATTGTCACCATTTTACAGATGAGAAAGCCAAGACTTCACGGGGGTAAATTAACTTGCCCACTGTCACATGGCTGGAAAATGGCTAGATTTAGGCTGTACCTCAAGAGATGTTTGGATGAGTGAATGACATCAAAGCCTGTTCTCCACCATCTTCCTCTGAGGGTGGATTTGGGGGTGGTCTGGAAGAACCTGCTCCCAGTGAGGAGTCACAGTGTCTGAATTTTCATCATCCCTAATCTTTAGGATTCTCCCCTCCTTGCCCCCCAATCCCAAGTGATTGATTTTCTCTGAGAGTGTGGATATTCCTGGATAAGTGAGCCACTAGATAAATCACGTGACATTTACCTGATGAGACACTTGTTGAGGCTTTAATATTACTGCAAGTCCACGCCGTGAGACTAGCTCACCATGTAGACTTTCCTTGGGACAAAGGCACCTTGAGGAGTGTGAAAACCACTGGGACTTGGACAGCAGGTGGGGCATCTTGCCAGAGGAGAACTTCAGAAAGAAAGTGTCATACAGGGTGAGAAAGAGAACCTTTGCTCCATTAGGCTGACGAGGTAACACGGTCTCCATCTTGCAGATGAAGAAATGGACCCGGAGATGGTGGGTGAGTGATTCAGCTAAATTGAGGACATTCATTCATTCAATCACTGATTCCAATGACAAAGTGATTCTGAACATCTTCTCTGTGCCACGGACTGTGCATATTCAGGAGGAGACAGAGATTAGATTCCATCTCGGACCTCAAGAAACACATGGTCAAGTGGCAGAGACACGCCAGTGGACAGATAAATCATAATGAGGCATAACACAACAGGAAAAGGACTATAATTTTGGCTGAGTACTCTAATTTTCACAAACGCAAGAACAGTGGGGAAGACACCCTTCCTATTTTCAGAGTGACAACAACTGACACGTGGTCTGCAGATAGTGTCATGCACATTGAATCCAAACCTGGTGAGGGGGTACATACTAGACCGAGAAGACACATTTTGCAGATGTCACAACCTGTGAGGTGCAGTGCTGGGACTTGAGCCCAGGTGTCTCTGGTGGTTTCCAGCAACAAGCTGGGTGAGCAAGGGCTGGATTGGGACATGAAAGTCCTCACTTGCTCAGAACAACACAGGATGGATGCTGGGACGTAGTCTAGGGAAGGCTGGGGTGACATCATTTGAAAATGCATCCCCTGAGAGGTCTGAGAGCTTCAGATCAGACCTGCAAGCAGGAGACAGAGGCAGAGGGGCTGCAAAAAGTCTTCTCAACCGGAGCAAGTGTATGGCTTTTCAAGCCGTGTTCAGTGGCAGGGGACGGAGAACAGCTGTTTCAGGGAGAGAAGGGAGCTGCAAGGACTCAGGCAGGGTCGACTCATGGCAGAGTCCTGGGGAGGCTTGGAAGGGGGAAGGGAAGAGGAAATGAACAATTATGGAGCCCTGGCTGTGTGCCAGGTACTTTGCATACACGATCTCATTTCATTGTCACGTGAAGCTATGGCGTAGGATCACGATGTGGCTTTGGGGGGGAAGGGAAGTGGCTTGCTCCAGTCTGCCTTGTCCAGAAGCAGCAGAGGTAGGTTTTGAACTCTGGTCGTCCTGACTCCAAATACAGTTCTCTTCCCACTTCCCTAAGCCATCTTCCCGCCCCGTTCCATAGGCTCCTTCTTGTGGCATCTTAGTTGTCCTGTTCCTGGTCACGTCTTTTCCATGTAACGACCCAGCAAATAATATGCTCCTAACACGTGTCAGCTTCAGTGTGAGGATCTTACAAGCATCTAGTGGGGTCAAGTGGAATCCATCTCGGAGGCTTGATGCAAGAGGCTCAGAAGGGAAGTGCAGAGGCGTGGCACTTCCTCTGAAGAAGAAGCATTTAATTCCAGAGAGGTGGGAAGGCACAGAGAGAACGATCCTGGTTGAAGGACATGTCTGAACAAAATCCTGGAGCCACGGCATGCAGTGGTCGTGGGGCTCGGGGACCTGGAGTGCAGGCCACGTGGGCTGATGGTGGGAGGTGAGGCCAGAATGGGCAATTGGGGTCGAATAGGAGGCCCGCGGGCACCTGCAGGTGCAAAGGTTTCTTGGAGGGTTTTAGGGAGAAAAGCAAAACCAAATGATGAGGAAAATCCTTGTCCTGTTGTTGTGGTGGGAGGGGGCTCTGCAGGGATAGAGTCTGGAACTCGCCGTATTCCCTAAGCACTGGGGGCATGCTTTCCAGGGCAGTGGCTGGAGCTGCGCATCTGGGGCATCTCGGGGAGCTGCAGTCAGGACAGAGCCCGTCTCAGATGCCAGCTCTGACTGGCCTGGGCTGTGCAGGGCTGCCGGGCTGAGAGGGCTGGCCGGTGGCCTGCCCAGGTGATGCCAAGTGAGACTTAGATCCTGTTTCCACTCGCGCCTCGCCAGGCCTCTGCTCAGCGGTGGCACAGTCATCCATCACTGAGACCAGCTATTATTATTATCATAGGAATAATATCTTTGGAAGATTAAGCCACTGTATTTTCATCCTTGGTAATCCCTAGATCCCAGACATCCCACGGCCCCATGGCCAGCTCAGATCCAGGGTCTCCCCACTGTGGAGAGACTGTGCCCGCCTCAGTAAAGGGGGAGGCTTCGAGCCCTGGGGAGGTGGGAGAACACACTTTAGAGGACGCTCCTTCCCGAGGGCAGGAGGAAGCTGGAAGTTTACCCTTTCAGGTCCAGAGGCACTGGGGAAGGATCAGAGACGGGGGAGCAAGCAGGTGAGAGACCCTCTTTCCTGACCTTCCAATATGGGCCAAGGTTGTGAAGTTCGGGGGTGAGATAAGAGATGACTGCCTGCAGAGACACGTTGCTGTGCTCTTGGTTTGAAACCTTTGAGGAGCCTGTGGCACAGGGTGGCCACGTGCTGACACAAGGTGGCAGCCGCAGCAGGGGAAGCTTGCAGCACAGGGTGGCTATGCACTGGCACGGGGTGAGGACTGTGGCGTGAGGTGGACTGGATGCTCATGGGCATGCCAGTTCACAACTCTCCCTGCAGAGAGAGCCTGTGACCAGGGTGGGCAACTGTCTCTTGGTGAGCTGGGTTATGGGCTGAATTGTGCCCCCCAATTCATATGTTGAACCCCTATCCCTCTCAGAATGTCAGCGTATTTGGAGACAGAGCCTTTAAAAGGTGATCAGATTAAAAGGAGGCCCTTAGCTCAAAATGGATTAAGGATTTAAATATACACCCTGAAACAATAAAACTTCTTAAAGAAA
>NW_007730331.1:127817-136117 GCF_000696425.1 Galeopterus variegatus | reverse complement strand
TTTTGGTAAGGGGCAACAATAATCAACCACAATGTATATCGACAAAATAAAATAAAATAAATAAAAAAAAAAAAAGAGGCCCTTAGGGTGGGACCTAATCCAATCTGACTGCTGTCCTTATAAGTGGAGATTTGGACACACAGGGAGACACAGAGGAGAGGCCATGTGACAACACGAAGAGATGGAGACCACTGGAAAGCCAAGGAGAGAGGCCTCAGAAGACACCAAGCTGCCCACACCTTGATGTTGGATGTGAACTGTGAGAGAACAGCTTTCTGCTGTTTATGCCACCCAGTCTGTGGTACTTTGTTATGGCAGCCCCAGAAAACTAACACAGCAGTTCCCTTGTATCCAGTAACCCACGATCAACTGAGGTTTGAGAATATTGAATGGAAAGTTCCAGAAATAAAGCATTCATGAGTTTTAAGTTGTGCCTCGTTCTGGGCAGCATGATGAAGTCCCCCAGTGTCTCATGGACCCTCCCGTGGCCCGTGGGTGCCACTGCGATGCTCCTGCCTGTAGTCCCTTAGGAGTCTCTCGGTGACCAGATTGACAGCTGTGCTGTCGCGTGCGTTCTGTTAACCCTTCTTTCACTTCATAGTGGCCCCACAGTGCAAGAGCAGCGAGGCCGGCAATTCGGAAATGCCAAGCAGAAGTGAAAAGGCGAAAGTTCTTGACTTGAGGAAAGAACACAAACATTCGCCGAGGTTGCTAAGATCGAGGTCAGAATGAATCTTCTATGGGTGAAATTGTGAAGTCAAAAGAAACCCGTGCACAGCGTATATAGAGTTTGGCACTCTGTGGTTTCAGGCACCCACTGGGGGTCTTGGGACGCCTCCCCCGCAGATAAGGGGCACTACTGAACACTGGCTGGTCAACACCCCCCAGGCCTGGCATCTGCACCTGCACTTTTGACTGGTGGCTGGAATGACCCAGCCCACCTACTCTGCTGGTCCTCACTGGCTCAAGGGCCACCCCCTATGGGAAGCCTTCCTTCATCTGTCCTGGAAGAATACGGGACCCCCACCTCTGAATCCCCCACCCCTTGTGCAGGCATCACGAGGGCGCCTGTCACCTGGTACTGCTTTTGTACATGGGTCTGACTCGGTCGGGTGCTACTCAGTAGCTCCTTAGAGGGACTAGAAACGTGTTCTGTTCACGCTCGTGTTCCTGGAGCCTCACCCTGTGCTGCCGGAGCTTCTCAGCCCCTCACCTGCTGTGTCTGGGCTTTGCTGTGGGACTTGCCATCTTACATCGCACAACATTTACGCACTTGTTTTGTGTGTCTCTCTTCCTCCACTGGTACAAGCTGTGTGTAGCTAGGCAATTTTGTCCGTGCTGTCCCTGCTGCATCTCCAGTGCCTAGGACGGTGTCTGGGACCTTGTAGTCATGCTGTGTGTTTTTGTTAATGAATAAATAAGTGAGGAATCATGGAGAAAATACCTCTGCCTCTGCTGAGAGCAAAGAACTCTGCTCTCCCTAAGGGAAGGTTCTGCCCTTTGGAGCTCTGTTTGTTCTCTCTCAGCGCTTTTCCTCGCCTCTGTGTCCCCTGAAGCGGGGTGGGTTTTGGCTTGGATGATGAGTATTTCTGGAAGCTCCATGGCAATGCTGTTCAGGAAGGGTCCTCTAGCCTAACACTTAGTTTCACACCCAGCAAAATATGGTCTCCTGCTTCTCTGCCTTTGCCATGCTCCAGTTAAAACTGCTGGCGTGCCTGTTTGCAACTTAGATTACATCATACTCCCAAGGCCTGAGGAACTGCCCTGCAGTTGAGGGGTGGGCAGCAGGGGTTCTCCGGTGGAGTGCCAGGGACGGGACAGGCAGGGGTCTGTGTCTGCAGGTCTCAAACCCCTCGGCCAGCCACGCCTGGTGCGCAGTGCACGTGCAGCACCTGTGCCCGTGGAGGGAGGGATAGTGGGTTCAGTGCTGTCTCTCTTTCTGCTGTTTCCCTTCTAGCAGACAGAGGTTTCCTGCAAACTCTTTTTAGAGCTGGTATCATTCCTGCGTGGGATTAGGAGTTGACAAGAGGTCATATGGAGAACAAGCACCAAAGGGGAGGAGCAGTCTCTGCTACTTGCCTCCAGCCCCCCAGTGTGCAGGGGAGGCTCTTCAGCACAGAGGGGCGGGCAGGGGCACTGGAGCCAATGCCCTCAGAAGGAACCCCGCTGCCCCACTGACAAGCTGGGTGCCCTTGGGCAAGTTACTTGACTTCTCTGAGACTCTTTCCTCATCTGTCAGAAAAGGGTGATAACATCTACCCTGAAGCCCAGTTGTGCAGGTAAAGGGGCAGATGCATAGTAGATGCTCAGGAGATGTCAGTGTCCTCTCTTGTTGGATGGACCATTGCCAGCTAGGACCTAGAGTCTTGGGGCAGCGATGAAAATCGTGGACGAGGGGATTCACCATTGGTTTTGGTCATTGTTATCTCTCATTGTTAAATCCTTCCTTTAATAAACAGTTATGGTGCATCTCTCCCAGGCAGTCTGGCAGTCACCTTTTCTAGTAAATACCAGAAAGGGTCAGAGCCTGAGCATGAGAAGTGAACGCCCAGTGCTGGATAAGCATTGTACAGGAGCTTTGCTGGATGCTGAAGCTGCCAGGTCTCAAACCTTCCTGCGTGCTGCTGTCTCTTGAGGGTTGTTTTTCTCTGTGATTTCCCCCATTAGTTAGGGGCCTCTCACTTCCCTTCTCCATCCAGAAAAGCAGTCACACTTGTTGAAAGGTCTGTCCAGACCAGACCAAAGGGTTGAGAGCTGTCTGTATCCAAATCTGGGGTGGCAGTGGCTGGTGACACTCAGGTTCCCTTTCGAGCTGGCTTCAACTCCTTTTCTGTTTCTTAGAGGGTTTTATACGAAATTGTGTTCATTCATTCATTTATTCATTCAATGAACTTACTACTTATATCTAGAGCATGCACACAGGAAGGCAATGCTTTATGTGTTATTGCAAAATTTGAAAAAAGTCTTTGAGTAGTCAGAGAAGGGAACAATTAATGGTGATGGGGTAGGGAAAGATTTCAAAGAGATGGTTGTATTGGAAATGGGCCTTGAAGGTTGAACAGGAGTTTGCCTGAGCAAGATATTCATCCTGGCCAAAGACAATGGGGAAATAAAAGTATTGCAAAGATTCGAAGATGTCATAGATCCCCGTGTTTAGGGATGTTGAGGTTTACTGTGGTAGAGTCAATGACCGGTGCGATTTTTGCCTGTGCAGGTGTATCGTATGCAGGTGTGCTTCTGTGTTTGGGGGGAGGGTGTGTGGGGGCGGGGTTAGGAGTGGGTGGATGGAGGGGGGCTGTAGAGTCCAGCATGAAAAGGCTTCATGTGCCTGAATATCACCAGGCATCAGAGAGGGGAAGGGTCCTAGTTTGAGACAGGAAATGACAAGGTGGCAGGGGTAAGGCTATTACAATAGCGAAAGGTCCTTCAGAGCCTTCAGTGGTAGCCTGTCCCCTGTCACCTTGGACTGGTCTGACTCTGTGAAATCTGACACCTGCCTATGCCGCCTGTCTCTTCTTTGTTCCTTATGTGGCCCCTCCAGGACAGGAGTGCTAGGCAGAGGTCAAAAAGGGGTAAAACCTATCCCAGGCTTGGAAGTAGTTTGTAATCTTGTAGGATGGAAAGAGAGGCAGGAAGGGTGTCATGCACCTGGCATTTCCTGAGAGCCGTCTGCGGTCGCAGATACCATTCTCATCTCTGCGTTTTTTATTCTATTCTGTTGGCTTCATACACACATATCACAAAAAGATGAGTTCTCAAGTCTTATTCAGCCCTTCACTCAGTAAGCATTTAAGTTCCAGCAACTATTCCAGACCCTACGAGTTCAGAGCAAGGACTGATTATTCAATGACAACAAATTTGTCCATTCTTGCCCTTGGTGAAATTAACCATCTCCCTGAACCTCAGTTTCCCAGCTGTAAAATGGGCACAACAATTCTTACCTAACAGGACGCAACACTTAAACGAGGTGAAAGGTACATGCAAGCATCTGGCTCATAGTAGGTGAGAGTAGGTGTGTTCCTCTCCCCGGCACATACCTTCTCACTGAGACAGCATTTGACTTTGCTGGGTCAGAGGTGGGGTGTGGTGTCCCTTGTCACCAGCAGATGGTGCCCAACAACCCCTGCCAGGAACCAGAGCCACGGCCCTCCCAGATCCAGCCTCTGTCCTTCCCTTCTCTGAGAGGCGTCAGTCATTCCAGGTCCCAGGCAGAAAGTCACACGGAACATATTGTGTCTGTCAGCAGATTCCTGGAAGGTCACGCTGAGTGATGAATGCTCCTGGGTAGGGTTGGAGGGCTCTTTTTTCTTTCTTCTTTTTTTCTCCTGTGAATTGCATCACTGGGCAGCCTTGTGGCTTTATTCATCAGGCTCCTGTGGTTTTAGACCTTTCCCAATTGTTCTGTGTCTGCTTCCTCTCCAGGGCCCTTCTGGCCACGCCAGGATATTCAGGGCTGGCTGTGGCCAGCGAGTGAGCCATTGTCCAGCACGTTCCACAGACTTTCCCTCCGCCCACCCTGTTCCCCACTCCAGAGCCTGAATGTGGTCCTGAGGACAGAGACCTGAATCATTGCTATGACCCCATGTGACAGTCTCTCTGCCCTGATTTCCAGATAAGGAGAGCCTTGCCTGGTAGGGAAATGGGTCTTATCTTTAAAGTCTGATTTTCACCAGGGTCAGAGCCCTTGGAAATCTTCAACTTTGGTGTTCCTCTCCCTCTTCCTGGACACATACATACTGTTCCTGATATTTTTAACTTTGCCAGCTCTTTAACTACTCAAATTGGGTAGCCATTTTTTTTTCTTTTTTGCGGGTATCCCAAGATGGTGCCAATTTAACATTCTTATCTGTTGTCCTTGTATTAGGTATTAGGACCATCGTCCTGATATTTTGATTGGGGAATATGAGTCAGTCCATCTAGAGGCGTGATACATAACGTATAAGAAAGCACCTTTCACCCTTACTATATGCCAGGCAATGTGAGTTATTATAGAGAGATCATTAGAAATAGACCCTGCCCTTAGGAGCCCCTGGGTGAGGGGGGAATAAGAAGACCCCGGAGAGAGACACGCTCTAGAATAGTTAGAATGGAGGGGCTCAGGAACTAAGAGGTGGAAGTAGGAGTGGCTCTGCTCTCTGTCACACCTAGTGACACATGGAGATTTATGTCTGTCCCTGCAAATTTAGGTTCTGAGGATCTAGAACTCTTGGTTTCCAGAGGGGAGATGTTAACAGCAGGGAATGCAAGAGCCCATTGCCTGTTACATTGAAAGGTACAGCTGCTTCCTGGCCATTTTGGGCTCCTTATGCCAATAGATCATCAGGCAAAGAAAGGAGTGACTATCCTGGTGGGAGTCATCCATCCTGCTCATCATGAGGAGATAGGCCACTGCTGCTCCACCATGCTTTATAATGAGGGCAGGGAGAAACATGTTTGGCATGGGTGTGATCTCTTGGCCATCTCTTGGCACTCCCATGCTCAATTCTAACAATAAATGGGCAAGTTCCACAGCTATGGCCTAATAAGGGAATGGGAACCAGGGCCTCGGACCCCCTCAGGAGAAGATCTGGGTCCCCTCTCCCTCAGGAAAATCCACATAGATCAGCAGACCTGGCAGCTGTGGAGGGAAGTTTAGTGTGGCTGGTGGAAGAGCGAGATGATGAGTCTCAGATTTGACCTTGGTGCCAGCACTTAGGAATCAGTTGGGATATGAAAAGCATCCTACATCGTATTCCAAGTCAGTGGCAGAGTTAGCATATGTCTGATTCTGTTCAGGCTGCTATAACAAAATACCATCGACTGGGTGGCTTATAAATAACAGGATTTTTATTTCTCACAGTTGTTGAGGCTGAAAGTTTGGGATCAGGGTGTCAGCATGATTGGGTTCTGTTGAGCACCCTTTCCTGATTATAGATGATCAAATTCTCATTGCATCCCATAGAGTGAGCTAGCTCTCTGGCTCCTTCTTATAAGGGCACTAATCTCATTCATGAGGGCTCCACCTTCACAACCTAATCATGACATTAGGGATTAGATTTCACATATGCATTTGGAGTCGGGGGAACCACACTTAGTCCATAACAGGATATAAAACACAAGCCGCCAAATTCTGGCCCAAAGCTTTATCCCTTATCCATTGCTCATAATAATGAAATCCTCTGAATACTAAAATTATATTTTTAACCCATTCCTAAGCTATGGAGATGGATATATCCTGATTCATCTCTTTTTAATGTTCTTAAATGCTTCTTTCTTCCTAACAACTACTGACAATTAATAGTAATTCAGATTCATATCATATTCATTACTGTGTGTCAGCTGCTTTCATGTACATTAAATCATTTGATTCTCACAACTACTCAGCAAAGCATGTGATTTTAATTCCGTGTTATAGACAACAAAAGGGAGTCACAGAGAGGTTACATAATGTACCTGGTGGAGAAACCCAGTATTTTTCCATTTTACTACTAGAGTATATTTTCCCCTATATCATTTAATTGTTATTGCATAACAAGCCATTCAAAAGCTTAGTGGATTAAAACAACAACCATTTATTTATTTTGTGATTCTGCAGGTTGGCAGTTTGGGTTGGGCTCAACTGGGTGGTTTTCTGCCGATCTTGGTTGGGCTCACTCACAAATCCGTGGTCAGCCACGGGTTGGCTAGGTGTCTCTGTTAATTGACTCAGGATTGGGGCAACCCTAAGAGAGTAATTGGGTCATGTGTTTCTCATCACCTAATAGACCAATCTAGGCTCTTTCATGCAAGAGTGGAGACAGCTCCCACGTGTGAATACCATCAGCCTCTGTTTGCTTCACAATTGCTAATATCCCACTGGCCAAAATGTCATGCGGCTAAGCTCAGAATCAGTGTGATACCTCACCATGCAAGGGCATGGGAGGGGAGGGGAGAAAATAATTTGTGGCAAATTTTTCAATATACCACATTCTGTTTAAAAAATTTTTTTTGATCATAGAAGTTGTGTATATACACATATATTAGTTTGAAAAATTTGGAAAATACAGAAAAATCTAAAGAAGGAGAAAAAAATCACCTGTAATGCACCATTCAGAGATAATCACTCTTAACATTTTAGTGAATTTCCTCCTAATCTGTTTTACAAGCATGTGAGTCATGAGTGCGTGACTATGTGTGTGTATATATGTTTGAGTAATATTTTCTTTTAGAAGAGTGATATTGGAGCCCACCTTTGATTGACATTATATTATAAACATTTCCCCATGTCATCAAATAATTCTTGAAAATATGATACTTTTTAATACACTATCATATCCCTCCACCATGTTTTATTTAACTCTATCCTGTCTTTTAATTTACTTTTTGTTATTTAGGTTGGTTCCATTTCTTTTTCTTTTTTTTGGTTATTACAAATAACACTGTATTAAATATTCTGGAATATAAATCTTTCTCCACCTTCCTGATGATTTTCCTAGGACAGGTTTCCAGAAGTGAATTATGGGATCAAAGGGCATAACATTAGTGGGGCTTTTGATTCTTATTGCTAAACTGCTTTCCTGGAATTTATACCCCCACAGTACTGGGAGAGAGAGCCTGCATTATGACACTCTCAAGGGCAATAAGTATTATTTTTTTTTTAAAAAAATGATTAGGTAAAAAATGGCACATTATTTTAATTTGCATTCCTGGTTACCAGTAAGGATAAATATTTTGGAAATGCTTCTTGACCATATGTATTTCTTCTGTGAATGTCCTTTTCCTTAAAGAAGGGATGTGCATTTTAAATAGAGTTGTATGAATTGCCCTATGTTAATGTCACTGACACATTACCATCTAAGTCACAAATATTTTCCCCTTTAGGTTATCATTTGACTTTTAGTTTGTTTGGGGATTTTTTCCTTTTTTGAACATATAGTGATTAAAAATCTTGCGTGGTCAAATCTATTTTTCTTTCTGCTTTTCCTGGTTTTGCTTTGTAACATCCATTGCTTTTATACTTATAGTGTCATTCTTGATCCATCTCTTAAAAAGTGAGATGGCTTTGCACTTAGCAGAACAGTGTTGGGAAAGGCTGTCTGTCTTGGGAAGCAGAAGCGACAGGTGGGGCTGCTTCTCCAGTGTGATGCTTTCTTTCCCCTGCAGCTGAGCCTGGGTGAACTGCCTCCAGGGCCCTGATGAGCTGACAAAGGCTTATCAGCAAAGGCCTTTGGAGCTTGGTGTGTTGCTGAAGCCATGAAGGAAATGGCACCACATTTGTGCGGCACGTTTCCTCCCCCTGCTGGCCCTCTCCTGCAGCGTCCTGGCCCTGAGGTGGGTGGGAA
>NW_007730331.1:96798-127594 GCF_000696425.1 Galeopterus variegatus | reverse complement strand
TTGCACTTAGCAGAACAGTGTTGGGAAAGGCTGTCTGTCTTGGGAAGCAGAAGCGACAGGTAGGGCTGCTTCTCCAGTGTGATGCTTTCTTTCCCCTGCAGCTGAGCCTGGGTGAACTGCCTCCAGGGTCCTGATGAGCTGACACAGGCTCATCAACAAAGGCCTTTGGGGCTTGGTGTGTTGCTGAAGCCATGAAGGAAACGGCACCACATTTGTGCAGCACGTTTCCTCCCCCTGCTGGCCCTCTCCTGCAGCGTCCTGGCCCTGAGGTGGGTGGGAACTCTTCTGTGTGCATTTTGCAATCCTAGTTTGATTCATCACCAGGCACCCCGGAGCCCTGTGCTGCATGGCAGTTTGTGTCTTCCCACGGTGTGAATCGTGCAGGGCCATCACTGTGCTGCACCTACATTTCGGTGGTGCTAATAAGTAGTGAACTTTGTGTCTTGATGGAGTTTGCCTCTGAAAGAGAGCCCAAATCTTGTCCTGATGAAGGAAATACAATTGGTTCTCTTTTGCATTGCTGGAGATCTGAGTGTGATTTCTGAGCTGAAGCTAATGGGGAATATGACTGTAGTGGATAAAGGGGGGATTCAGAGCCACTCAGAACTGGGTGCAAATCCTTCTCTGCCACTCGCTGTGTGGATTTTGGTGAGTCATTTAACCAGCCTGAACTACTACTTCCTAATCCCCAGTGGAAGCCACAGTCTAAGTGTGGAATGAGACAGTACAGGCCGAGTGGTTGACACATAATGAGTTCTCAGGAAAGGGTAGGTAGTATTTTTATCCAGAAAAAGAACAGCGATCTAAGTAAGAAAGTGATAGTATTAGAGATTTTGAATTTGTGAGAATTTCAGGAATAATTTTTTGGAATGTCCAAGATCTGTTCCTGAGCTTTTCCAGGGACGTGAGGTGATGGGTTAGTGGGTTAGTAACGACCCAAGTCAAGGGCCGGCCCGGTGGCACACTCGGTTGAGTGCGGTGCTTGGGAGCACGGCGGCGCTCCCNCTGCACCTACATTTCGGTGGTGCTAATAAGTAGTGAACTTTGTGTCTTGATGGAGTTTGCCCCTGAGAGAGAGCCCAAATCTTGTCCTGATGATGGAAATACAATTGGTTCTCTTTTGCACTGCTGGAGATCTGAGTGTGATTTCTGAGCTGAAGCTAATGGGGAATATGACTGTAGTGGATAAAGGGGGGATTCAGAGCCACTCAGAACTGGGTGCAAATCCTTTTCTGCCACTCGCTGTGTGGCTTTTGGTGAGTCATTTAACCAGCCTGAACTACTACTTCCTAATCCCCAGTGGAAGCCATAGTCTAAGTATGGAATGAGACAATACAGGCCGAGTGGTTGACACATAATGAGTTCTCAGGAAAGGGTAGGTAGTATTTTTATCCAGAAAAAGAACAGCGATCTAAGTAAGAAAGTGATGGTATTAGAGATTTTGAATTTGTGAGAATTTCAGGAATAATTTTTTGGAACGTCCAAGATCTGTTCCTGAGCTTTTCCAGGAACGTGAGGTGATGGGTTAGTGGGTTAGTAAAAACACAAGTCAAGGGCCGGCCCGGTGGCACACTCGGTTGAGTGCGGCACTTGGGAGCATGGCGGCACTCCCGCCGAGGGTTCGGATCCTATATAGAGACCGGTCTGCTCACTGGTTGAGCGCGGTGCGGGCGCGACACCGAGGGTTGCGATTCTGTTGCCGGTCACGAAAAAAGACAAAAAAAAGGAAAAAAAACCCAAAAAACCCCCCACAAGTCAAACTCTGTACACCTTCTATAAACATTGATTGTGATATTAAAACACAGCGACACGTGATGGAGTAGGATGCACAGTTCACGTGAACTTATGGGGTAAGATATGAGGCTTTGAAGAAACTGCTCCACAGTGGAAAGTCTCTCTGGCACGCAAATACCCGGAGGTACGAGCTTTACCTTCATTACCATTGGGGCTACTTTGGGGGAAATGTTTGAGAAGCTTTGGGTCATGTGAGGACCTTCCCCACGTGGCATCTCTCCCCTTCAGCCCGGCACAGGCACAGTCTCCTCAGCTCACAGTGTCGTTATAGACTCCTCGGGGTGGTCACTGCTGCTGTTCTCAGATTATTCCTTGTTCTTCCAGGCCCTGGATAGGGCTGCACTTCCCTGCCCCTTTGAAATTAGGCGTTGCCCTGTGGCTTGTGGTGGACGATAGCACATGGGCAGAAGTGATACGTGTTGTATCTGAGCAGAAGCCTCGAGAGCCAGCAATAGATGCACCGTTTTGCTTTATCCAGTCATAGCCGTCATGGGGACAGGGGGTAGAGATTCCCTCAAGGGGTCCCTGAGTGGGGAGGAGCCAAGCAGAGCCTCCCAGTTGGTTGAGACGACATGGGGCATAAGTGAGAAATAAATCTTTGTTTTTTTAAGTCTCTGGGCATTTGGGATTCTTCTTATTGCAGCATAACCAACCACCTTCTGACCGATAGACGTCTACTGGAGGGCAGACACTGGAAATCTGATGGCTTGTTTTGCCCACCCTGCCTTCACAGCGCTGGATTCACAGCTCAGGTCTGGCTTATTTCAGAGGCTTATTGAGCATGTCACATGCCTGGCCACAAGATCTGGGTGTGAGTGTGACCGACACCTGCTCTGGTCGATACCAGGGCTAATCAGGCTGATGAGGAGAAAGAAAGGCAGGGGACAAAGCTTCATCCAGTACCTAGTGTAGCGAGGACTCTGCGAGGTGCTTTATGTACATTATTTCTAATGATCGCAGCGAACTATGAAGTTATTTTTGTTATTTCCCTTTTATAGATGGGAAATGATATCTTAAAGAAGTGAAGTGACTTATTCAAAGTTAAACAGCTAGCAAGGTTTTGAGCTGAGATGCAAACTCAGGATGAGGAAAAGAAACGTGGAGGGGAGAATCTGTTTCATTTTTATCTGTAAATTACATTTTTCTCAAGTGCTGCATCTCATTGAATTAGATCCAAGAAGCATTTTCTGACCACTCGGCCTACAAAGGATCCTCATCACCACCTCCGCAGCATCATTTCTGTTCACCGTGTGTTTTCCTTCCTAGCACTTTATTGTTTAATCCCTGTCTCTCCCACTGTGCTATCAATTCTGACACAGGAAGGGCCACATTGCCTCATGAACTGTTGCATGCCCACCGCTTGTCCACGGCTGGCACCCAGGAGGCATCTAGTAAATAATTGTTGCTTATGTTAATACACAAAGTCCCCTTATGTTGATGGAGGAAACTTGGAGGCAATATAGCGGTGAAGTTAAAAACACAGACTCTGGAGCCAGACGATCTGGGTTTGAATCACAACTTGGCTACTTGCTAGCTGTGTGACCTTGGGGAAGTTACTTAACCCCTCTGTGCCTCATTTCTCTCAACTGTTGAATGAAGATGTTAGTAACTTTCCTCATGATCGTTGTGAGACTCGAACAGTGTGTAAACAACCTGTCAAGCACTCAGAACAGTGCCAGCAGGTAGTAAGCGCTCAGTGAGTACTACCTGTTTGTGTCGTGTGAGTGCGCAGGACAGTGCCCAGGTTATGTTTCCAATAATACTGGTGCTAGAGCCCGTGGGAAAATGGATGCTGCTACAGTATTGGGAAGGTCCCAGTGTTTGAAATAGTTTGGTTCAGCAGAGGATTAAGGAATTTGCATTCAGACAGATCTAGGATCCTACCTCAGCTCTGTGACTTCCTAGCCAGGTGACCTTGGACAAGCCTCTTGCCTACTCGGAATCTGTTTGCCTCATCTGTAAGATGTGCTTTAGCAAGCACGTAGACCAACACTGCTGGAAGGGAGTGAAAATAAGGTGAATAATCGTAAAAACGGGAATGACATCCACGTGTAGCAGATTCGGTGCATGGATGAGATGAGATTTGGTCTGTGAAACCTCCTGCATGGTGCGTAAATGATTTCTGAACGATGTGTGAGTGAAGGTGGATTTTGCTGAATGAACGCAGAGAACGGATAGGTGGTGCCCGTCTAGCTTAGGATGTAAAAAGCTCACACTGGGCTCACACTGGATAGGGCAGGTTATGCAGGTGACCAGGATTTCTTGGTGGTCGGGTGGAATTCTGGCACATTTTGAGGATTTTGCCAGGCATACAGGCAGAGTTTGTTTTGCCTGTCTCATGGGGCATGCCTGTGCACGGACAGCTTTCTGCTAGCACACCATCACGTGGACCTATCACAAGACGCAG
This sequence comes from Galeopterus variegatus, assembly GCF_000696425.1. NCBI lineage: Eukaryota > Metazoa > Chordata > Mammalia > Dermoptera > Cynocephalidae > Galeopterus > Galeopterus variegatus. Next base: position 123,393 of record NW_007730331.1, on the reverse strand, counting down.
CCTTCAGCTTACCACTGACTGTTAGGAACAAAGAAATCAAAACCATTGCGCTTAAAAAGATTTCCTAATGACTGCAACATTTTGGCTTACTGAACACAGCTGAATTAATTCATGATTTTCCTGGAATAGGAATTGAATCCATCAATTTATGGCTCCAATGTGCTTGTTTTGGAGATATCTCAACTGGGAGAAAATAATTGTGAGCCATTTTTTTTTGCATCTTACCTGCACAGTTAAACGTTGGGTGGTCTTTTTCTCCAGTTGAATAGATTAATCTGTTCCTTGTATAAAAGGAACTGTGAGCTGAAACATTACATCAAACTGCTAGTCTGCACCCTACACCATGAAATAGCTTTATTAGTTCCATTCTTGAAGACATTGTGCAATAATGAAAAGCATATTGTGTAACCAAGGTATGGCAGATTTCAACGCGCACATTTCCAAATGACCTTCTTGGTTTTGTAACTAAGTGTAAATTACTTAGTAACAATGGAGTTAACTGAACTATTATTCACTCAAAACAACATTGCTATTATTCACTTAATACACAGCCCCATGAGATGCCCCTGGCATATAAAATACACCATGGGTAATTAAGCAATTGCTAAACTTCTCTGAAGCATTTGTTTGGAAATCCAGAAAAAGGAAGCACCAGCAAATCTAGATTTTAATTAACTTTGGGATCACAGTGTGACTGTTTTGGTAAATAGGAGGGGGAAAACTTACTATTACTATTATTTGGTAAATTAGCTCTTAGCTGCTCCCTTATTTGTAATTTGCTACCCCATTTTAGAGAGATTGTAGGAAAATTATGAATCAAGACTTTGTGAGCAGATGTGATACCTCTTGAGATGATGAAGAAAGTGGTCTTCTGAAGTTGTTTGGGCTAGAAAATAACATTCCCTTTCCTTGTCAAGGTCACCCTCTTGTCACAATAAATAAGGCAAGAATTTTTATTTAAAAAACTCAAGTGACTTCAAAATTCTGTCTCATCAGAAATTTAACTCTGATGCCATCTCGAATCAATGAGCATCTTCTGTTATCTTCCAGGTATGTTGGATGCAGATACTTCATTTGGAAGGAGATTGAGGAGGAGGAATGGAGGAAATCTAGGTTATTTAATTAAAAACAATGACAAATCCTTCTGTTATTATACTTTTAAATCTCCTTTTTATAAAATGTTGAAATATTAGCGTGACAAGAAACTTTATAAGTCATTTAACCCAAACTAACACTGAATCCGCTCTAGAGCTTTCCTGACCCCGTCACCTTCTGACCTTGACTTGACATCACCTTCTGACCTTGACCTGACGTCACCTTCTGACCTTGACTTGACGTCGAGTGGTGGGGAGCTCGCACGCAATGCAAATCCCTTCCTTCCTAGTCCAGCTCTCCTTGACTGTAAATCTCTCTCTCTTTTCTGCATAACTTCTCCTTGGTCCCGATTTTTTCCTCCTCTCCGCACTCCCCCAAGGATCTCCTACCCATGTCTAAGTCTTCCACGTGGCGCCGAATCTCACGACNAATCCTTCTGTTATTATACTTTTAAATCTCCTTTTTATAAAATGTTGAAATATTAGCGTGAGAAGAAACTTTATAAGTTATTTAACCCAAACTAACACTGAATCCGCTCTAGAGCTTTCCTGACCCCGTCACCTTCTGACCTTGACTTGACACCACCTTCTGACCTTGACCTGACGTCACCTTCTGACCTTGACTTGACGTCGAGTGGTGGGGAACTCGCGCGCAATGCAAATCCCTTCCTTCCTAGTCCAGCTCTCCTTGACTGTAAATCTGTCTCTCTTTTCTGCATAACTTCTTGGTCCCGATTCTTTCCTCCTCTCCACACTCCCCCAAGGATCTCCTACCCATGTCTAAGTCTTCCACGTGGCGCCGAATCTCACGACTTCCATGCCATTCACCAGGACTTTACCCTGGGGGGCCTGGATGCTCTGACTTCCAGCTGGACTTGGCTAAAGGGACGTCTCAGCAGAAGATTGAGAGGAGGGGGGAGAAGGAGTTCACCTAAATATATCCCCTGGGCTCCCCCCAGGAGTTGCCTCTGATTGGGTTTGTCTTCAACTGATGGTCTCTCTTTCTTTCAAGACCTTCTCTCTACGTGACGTTCTTCTGGTTTCGGTTTCTACTTCCTCTGCATCCTTCTGTGCCTAGGTGTGGGAACAGCTCTTCTGCTACCAGTTTCAGGTCACTGCCTTATCCTTTCAGCTTCCTGCACCTGTACCATTGTAAGTAGTCCCTGTGCAAACACACCTTCCTCTAATTAACCCAATTTGGTAAAGCCATGTGTTTCTAGTCGGGACCCTGGCTGATACAGTAGCCCTTGCCATAGTTCTGAAACAACCCTGTGCACACACTGTATCCTCCCTTCTCCAGGCACATGACCCAAGAATCCTCCATTGCACCTAATATTAGTTGGCTTTAAGAACTATCACCCGCCTCTGAAGTGTTCCGATTTCAATCAGTAATGTGCTATTGCAACAGGGAAGAGTCACCTTAGATTGCACAGAGGTGACTGGGCATCTTAAAGGGAGAGGGAGGCAATAGTGGGGTGGAGGAGGTCAACAGGGTCTCAGTAGAGTCAGGGCAGTGAAAATTACAGAAAGCAGGAAGGGGAGATTGGGCCACGTGAACCCCATGTGGGTTTGCTAACTGGAGCTATCCAAGTTAGGCTCCTACCCTCTCACAGGGGCTGGGAGACAGAAACTCTGTCTTTAGGTGCTGGTTAGAACAAATCAGTAAATTCTTTTGGTAGCCTTGAGTTTTCTCAGCGTTGATTGTTTTAACAGGGCTAAAGTCATCCTCGGGATGTGGCCTTCAGTTATTAGAAATGGGGTTTGTATTTGTTTAAGTCTTTATGGGCCAACGTGGAGGCTGGAGTTTGGTCAAGGTGAGAGCCTTGGTTGGGTGGTCAGTGCAGAACACAGCAGGCTGTCCTGGTCACCTCTGGAGACCACAGCAGTCATAATCACCTAGCTGAGGGCACGCCAGCGGAGCTCCTCACGACTGGGCTCGTGAGCACGGCTGCATGCTGCCAGGCTTGCTGTCACACCTCCAGTCCAGTTCTGACCCCCCAGTTCCTGGGTGTGTGATCAGCTGTGAGTCTGCGATGGTGGGTGAAGCGCCGACCCTGCCTCTCCGCCTTGCTCTGAGAGTTCACTGAGCCAGTGGACATGGAGCCGCTTTGTTGGCTGCAGGGGGCCGTGTAGCTGTTACTGTCGTTACTAGCAGTGGGGCTGCTGCTGCTCTGTCTTCCTCCTCTTTCCTTTCCTCTTTTTCTTCTTCCTTTCCTCTTCTCATTTTCCCCTCCTTCTGCCCCTCTCCCTCCTCTTGGCCTCTCTGCTTCCCCTCCCCCCCTTCAGCAGCAGCGGAAGCATGGGGACAGGGGGACCTGTTTCTTCTGACAGGACGGTGTCCCCACACTTCATGTCCTTGTCCATCAACACCGCACGTGGCTCCCGCTCGCAGCCTCCCAGCGCCTTCCCGGGGGCCCCGATGAGAAGTGCTGTCCTCATTTCTGCTGGAACATTTGTTCTTCTCCTGGAACACTTTGCTGTTCTTAACGCTTACAGAGCTGGAGAGAGAAGGAATTTTAGTTAAAATCTGGTTGTACTTAAAAAACGGATGAGTAAGTTGAATCTTAAAGGGGAGAAACGAGTTGACCAAATGTATGGAGCAGATGAGGGACACGGTCCGAACCAAAACCCGGGACCCAGGCCTCCCAGCCTAGAGTTGCTCCCGGACGACCTCACATCTCCAGCCAGTGTCTGCCCTGTCCCTCGGTGGGTTGAGTGTCCTTCCCCTATTCACCTGTGAACTCTCGTGGGCAGGGGCTGTGNGTTTGTATTTGTTTAAGTCTTTATGGGCCAACGTGGAGGCTGGAGTTTGGTCAAGGTGAGAACCTTGGTTGGGTGGTCAGTGCAGAACACAGCAGGCTGTCCTGTTCACCTCTGGAGACCACAGCAACCATAATCACCTAGCTGAGGGCACGCCAGTGGAGCTCCTCACGACTGGGCTCGTGAGCACGGCTGCATGCTGCCAGGCTTGCTGTCACACCTCCAGTCCAGTTCTGACCCCCCAGTTCCTGGGTGTGTGATCAGCTGTGAGTCTGCGATGGTGGGTGAAGCGCCGACCCTGCCTCTCCGCCTTGCTCTGAGAGTTCACTGAGCCAGTGGACGTGGAGCCGCTCTGTTGGCTGCAGGGGGCCGTGTAGCTGTTACTGTCGTTACTAGAAGTGGGGCTGCTGCTGCTCTGTCTTCCTCCTCTTTCCTTTCCTCTTTTTCTTCTTCTTTTCCTCTTCTCATTTTCCCCTCCTTCTGCCCCTCTCCCTCCTCTTGGTCTCTCTGCTTCCCCTCCCCCCCTTCAGCAGCAGCAGAAGCATGGGGACAGGGGGACCTGTTTCTTCTGACAGGACGGTGTCCCCACACTTCATGTCCTGGTCCATCAACACCGCACGTGGCTCCTGCTCGCGCGTGGCTCCCGCTCGCAGCCTCCCAGCGCCTTCCCGGGGGCCCCGATGAGAAGTGCTGTCCTCATTTCTGCTGGAACATTTGTTCTTCTCCTGGAACACTTTGCTGTTCTTAACGCTTACAGAGCTGGAGAGAGAAGGAATTTTAGTTAAAATCTGGTTGTACTTAAAAAACGGATGAGTAAGTTGAATCTTAAAGGGGAGAAACGAGTTGACCAAATGTATGGAGCAGATGAGGGACACGGTCCGAACCCAAACCCGGGACCCAGGCCTCCCAGCCTAGAGTTGCTCCCGGACGACCTCACATCTCCAGCCAGTGTCTGCCCTGTCCCTCGGTGGGTTGAGTGTCCTTCCCCTATTCACCTGTGAACTCTCGTGGGCAGGGGCTGTGTCTCATTCTTCTACGTTCTCCCCTTTAGTGACACTTACCCCGAGCCTGGCACAAGACTGCTCATGGCATAAATGACTGCCAGATTAAGGCTGGGGAGGAGGATAAAACTGAAAACCCGGGATTGCTTGAGGTCGAATGCTAGCTGAAGGCTTATTTATCCTCCACCTTCTTTTTCAGCCCAGATGATATATCCAGACACGTTTCTTAGCCAGGGCCAGGATGGGATTATCACTTTCCCCATTAATTTTAAGTGAACATTTTTGAGATTCCTTGTATATAACTGGTGAGTTTTGCTGAATAGCAGTTTTGGAACACTGTATTAAATTTAAAAAGGCTTGGGAGTACATGAAAGTGGAAAATTCAGTTGCTAGTAAGTGACTTCCTTGGCTTAATGCACTGAGAAAAGTTAGCTGACAAGAGTGAATTTTCAAAGAATTAATTTACAAAACTACATGGTTAACATTGCAGCCTCAGCTGAAAGAACCTGAGAGTCAGAGAAAGTGCTGAGAGGGGGAAAGTTACCGATGCTTTTGTACCTTGCAAGCAAGGCCAGCCAAATCAGCATCCCCGAAGTGGGGACTATGGCACTGGGGGATGAATCTTTCAAATGAGCTACATGCTGCAAGGTAGCGTCTTGCCTTCCTGAAGGTCTGTGGGTAGGGCTTTCAGATGGAAGGGCCAGTGTCCTTGAGCCCAGGCAACAGTAAAGCTGAGAGGCCAGACGGACTCTCCTCATGCCATCGAGTCCTGTATGTTTCTCAGGAAGGGCAGTTGCACTGAAGATAATACTTGTCATAGCTTCATGAAGTGGGGCACATTTGTTTTTTTGGACCATTAGAGCAGAGACTGTTCCAGTACCTGCCCCTCTGCTTCTCAGCGTGCTGTATTCTGTGCTCAGGTATAACTCTGGCATGGCAGCTTGCAAGAAGAATTTGGGAGAGGGTGGGGTGCTCTGAAGATAGCCCCAGCTTTGGAGTCAGAAAGATCTAGGTTTGAGCAGGAGCTCTGCCATTTGCTTGCTGGAAGACCTTTCATAAATAATTTGCCTTGCTGAGGTTTGGTTTCCTCACCTGTGAAATGATGACAAAGATACCTTGAGAGCCATTGTATTTAAAGGCAATCAGTAACTCTAGTTATAGCTTGTACTAGGACCCAGTGTGATGTTGATGATGGTGGTGGTGATGATAGTGATGGTGGTGATGGTGATGGTGGTGGTGATGGTGGTGGTGGTGATGGTGTTGGTGATGATGGTGGTGATGGTGGTGATGGTGGCGATGATGATGATAATGATGTTGGTGATGATCGTGATGGTGATGGTGTTGATGATGGTGGTGATGATGATGATGGTGGTGGTGATGATGGTGGTGATGATGATGATGGTGGTGGTGATGAGAGTGGTGGTGATGATGATGGTGGTGATGGTGATGATGGTGGTGATGATGATGGTGGTGGTGATGATGGTGGTGGTAATGGTGGTGGTGATGGTAATGATGGTGGTGGTGGTGATATTGGTGATGGTGGTAGTGATGATGGTGATTATCATGGTGGTGGTGGCTGTATTATCAAGTGGACTTTTTCTTTTCATTTGGCATTTTGAGGCACACGCTTCTTCATTGTGATTNGGTGATGATAGTGATGGTGGTGATGGTGATGGTGGTGGTGATGGTGGTGGTGGTGATGGTGATGGTGGTGATGGTGATGGTGGTGATGATGGTGGTGATGGAGGTGATGATGATGGTGGTGGTGATGATGGTGGTGGTGGTGATGGTGATGGTGGTGATGATGGTGTTGGTGGTGGCGATGATGATGATAATGATGGTGGTGATGATCGTGATGGTGATGGTGTTGGTGATGGTGGCGATGATGATGATAATGATGGTGGTGATGATCGTGATGGTGATGGTGTTGGTGATGGTGGTGATGATGATGGTGATGGTGGTGGTGTTGGTGATGATGGTGGTGATGGTGGTGATGGTGGCGATGATGATGATAATGATGGTGGTGATGATCGTGATGGTGATGGTGTTGGTGATGGTGGTGATGATGATGATGGTGGTGGTGATGATGGTGGTGATGATGATGATGGTGGTGGTGATGAGAGTGGTGGTGATGATGATGGTGGTGATGGTGATGATGGTGGTGATGATGATGGTGGTGATGGTGATGATGGTGGTGATGATGATGATGGTGGTGGTGATGGTAATGATGGTGGTGGTGGTGATATTGGTGATGGTGGTAGTGATGATGGTGATTATCATGGTGGTGGTGGCTGTAGTATCAAGTGGACTTTTTCTTTTCATTTGGCATTTTGAGGCACACGCTTCTTCATTGTGATTGGGAAGTAGTACACAAACACGGTAGAATCATGAGATTTCCTGGCTGGAAGGGATGATAAAGAGCCTTTTGTCCAACCTTCTGTGTGTGATGCTTAAATACGTTTAAATTCGTATCCTCTGCTTCAATAACCTCCTGAAGGGACATTCACTACCCTTGATGTTGATCAAATGGCTTCTCTCTGAGCTGCAGTTTTGTAACCTGGAAAATGAAGCTGATAATGACCAAGTGGCAAGATCATTGTGGGAGTAAGAGGTCAGGGGTGTCAAGAGTCAGTGGTCCTGCCTGCCTCATGACAGGAGCTCAGTATCTGTGTTTCCTTTTCTTTCTCCTTCCCTTTCCCTCCTCAGAAGCTTCTTGTTTCCTCTTTGGATTGCTCTACTTTTTTTTTTTTTTTTTTTAGCAAGTTCTGACTCCCTGGGGCTTTTGCCCATTGGTCTCAATTTCCCTCTCTGTGGCCACGCAGGATGAACTGAGTCAGTCCTTCCTACGACAGCACTGCAGACATTGGGAGGCAGATGCCACTCATGTCCCCGGTGTTCTCTCATCTCTAGTCCTGCTTCTTTTGGCTACTCCTTATGGTTTTCATTCCCCTCAACCTATTTGCTCTTTCTATCATGTGTCTACTCCCTTCTTCAAATGTGGTACCCATGAACATTGGAGCTAGAAGGGAATTTAGAGAGCATCCTACCTCACCCATTAATTTTGTACCTGGAGAAACTGAGTCCTAATTGAAGGGGTATTAGTATAGTTAATTCTGCTATGGTCAGGGGCATGACCCCCAATGAGTGCATTCTGATTTATGTGGCTATAGCTGTGATGATCTTTTGGCAACAACTTTTGTACTTTAATTACAGTGTTTCCCTACTCCCTCCAGATGCAGCAAAGAGTTTTTTTGTTTTGTTTTCATTTTTTTTGGGGGGGGCCTTGTAAGAGCATCTGGATTCTTCAAGAAATTTCTCATCTGCTAACATTTTACATCCAACACCAGTTGTTGTTCTTTAGCACAAGAACTTGAAATTTGGATGAGAATCCACCCTTTGAAACCAATGCAGCTGTTTATTTTTATCCTACATGGCAAAAGGGATGGTGAAAAAGGAGGTGGGTCCCCTGTAAATGGGGCTCAAGTGCCTCTTCCAGTAAGACATAGTGAAATAGCAGGTAAATTATCTCACCTCTCCAAGCCTCAGTTTCCTTTTAAAATGAAAGTAATGACCTCTTTGTTGCCTGATCCTAAAAGCTACTGGAAGATTATGTGAAAAGTAATGTATGAAAGAACTTTTTGAAGTATAAAGCATGACATTTGAGCATATTTCCTGGCAATCTAGACTGAATTAATTTTCTTCTGCCCAGTTATCTTCTGTGAATTCATAGACATGTTGGTTACCTGAGGCGGGTTGCCAAGACTGGAGAATATCCAAGTCCATTGTATTGGTTTTCCTTTTCACAAGGTCAAGTTCAAGGGCCTAGTTGGTCTGAATGTCTTCTTTGACTACATCAGTCCATGGTGAGTTTTCTATCCTTTCAGCCTAGTTTTACCTGTTGTATTTTTATTGCTGGGAACAGTTACGTTTTTCTAGTTCATGTAATGTCATCTCTCTTACCAGTCTTCAGCAAGTTCTGCCAAGGTCAAATCTCACCAATCTCTCCATTCAAATCTCTCTTTACACCTCACGAATGCATAAAATAGAGACTATGAAGCAAGAGATAAAAGTTGAGAACATGGTAAGAATTTCCTTCAATTTGCAATCCTTTGATTATAGTGAGATTAAATGTTGTTCATAAGTTGAAGAAAGAAAAAGAGAAAGAAAGAACCATCACAATAATATGTTGAACTTTCAAGAGAGAACAGAACTGTGCTTACTGGAGGTGGAAAAAGGGGAGAGGAAGAGAGGTGGGGGTTAGGAAGAAATTGATTAATTGACACAAGGAATGATTGCATCTTGCAATGATGAATATGCAATTATACTGATTTGATCATCACATACTGTTCACAAATAACGATAGTCAACTCTGTACCCCATAAATATGTATAATCAATTACAGTTAAAAAAATGTTCTTCATAAGTTAATTGGTCATTTGTATTTCTTTTCTTTTTCTTTGTTTGGTAAATTTTACATTTGTATCTTTTCCTATTGCCTTGGGTACTTATTTTTCTAATTGATTTACAGAGTTAAATTTCTCATTTTTGCTTTATGCTTTTTGTCTTTGGTAAAATACTTGGAAAGTGCTCTTGTTCATGAACATCATGTAAATATTCATCAGTTTTATTTAAGTATTTTTTAGGTATTTAAAAAAATTAATTCTTTAAATCATCCAGAGTTTAGGTTATAAAATGTAACTCAGGGTTCTAGTTTGTTTTTTTCCTCCTAAACTGTTAGCTAGGGGTTTTATTGCCCTTGGTAGAATCCTTCCCCCTCCTAGTTGAAATATCTTCTGAAGAATAAACAAAATTATGCTGCTCATTGATTTGCCTGCCTGTATTGGCAATAAGCTAAAACTTTTTCTGTTTTTATTATCTTAGTTTTCAAATTTAATTTCTTTTTATGGTTCCCTGCTCCCTTTCCCATAATGTTCCATTTAGTTTATGGATTTATTCCCACAGATAAGTTTTAGGAGTTTTTTAAGTCTCCCAAAATATTCCATTGTATTTTGATTGAAATTGCATTATTTTATTGATATTAAGCAGACTCCAGAAAATAATGTAAGAAAACAAATAATAGCAGAGTAGAAATTCAGAGTTTCATGGAAATAAATGGTACAGGACCGCATCAGTGAGTGAAACCTGGATGGAGAAAAAAATGACAAAGAGATAAAAGATCGGAGAAAAGGCAATGTAAACAAGGACTAGAAAATGAATAACTGCTGGACCAAAAGAACAAATCTGAAATGATATTCAAAATAGTAAAGAATAAAATTTTTCTGTTACTAAATCGTGAACCCATCATAATGAACCTTATTAGAAAAATCTGATGAAACCTGACAAACATCTTGACACATTCTGATGAAAAGATTGAATTCCAGAGATACTGAAAGAATCATAGAATACTTAGACAGAAAAAAAAAAAGAAAAAAATAAAAGCAAATACAGTGGGAAAAAATCAGAGAGGCCTCTGATTTTTTTCTACATATAGATAAAGGCAGTCAATGGAACAACATTTATAAACTTCGGAAGAAGAAACGTTTTGATTCCAAAATTCTATACCCAGCCAAATTGTCATTTATAATTCTCATGATTAAAGTTTATTTTCCTAATACAAAAGAAAAACATGTTTATTATAGATAATTAAACCATGCTGTTGAAAATTTAAAACATATTAAAAACTCAAATTCCATGGAATCTAGATTTTTAAAATTCTAATTTCTCCACTGCTTCCTTTTTACCCACAGCTGCCGACAGTGAGGTTTAGGGAGTGTGTGGATTTTATGTTCACTCTGCTCCCCTAGCCTCAAAATGATGACTGGTATTAGGCTCTATACCTGTATACCCACCAGATAAAAACATTTGATTATGGTTTTGGTTAAAGTGGAATTGAGAAACAAATTAGGAATGAACACATAGCATGAATGAACACATGGAAACGAGTGGACTTGTGTGCCAGCAGACTTGAGATTCAAGTGTACCCCTAAGCTTCCAGTGAAAAACAGGCAAAACCAAACGGTTTGCTCATGGAATAAATTCTCAGTCATTCAAATTTTAATAATCAGAACTGTCAAGGGGTTCATTTGAAATAAGGGCCATTGCTCTGGGTAGAATTCTTTAGTTAATTATTGTGACCTTGGCTCTTTAGATCACTGAACCTACTTTTTTTTTTGTTTAGCACATATAAATTGATGATAATTATGTCTGCCATAAATTGTTGTTGAGAGGGTTAAATGAAATGATGTGTTTAAAATGCTTAGCACAGCAAAGCACTGAATATTAACTCATTAATAAATGGTGGTTGTTTGTTAAAATAATAATTTTGTGAACATACAATAATGCTAGCTTCATTTTAATGCTGTATAAAGTCAGTGGATACTTCAAACCAAGAGCTGAAGAAATTAAACATTCTTTCAACATCTGGGCCAAGTACTTAATTCTCATATTCATAAGCTTTGGTGATCCATTATTAAGCAATGTAGGCCTCTTGTGAATTATAACTTTTTAATTAATTCACCTCAAGGGTACTGATTAGTACTAATTTATAGCTTAGTTTGCATATACTTGAAAGAGATAAAACTGTGTGCCTTCCCTATGCATATATACATGACCTTTGCAGAGTTTGCTTCCGGCCAGTCCCTGTCCCCCGTCTCAGTCTGTCATGCTCTTCAAGCATAAGATTTTCCTTCAGTTTTTAATAAATCTGACCAAACAGACAAGCCATGTAGTACTCTGTCCCAGTTGCAGTCCTTCTCTCCTTTTTCTACTCTGTTATCTCCATTTTGGTCACAGGTTGTCCTTGTGGGATCAGAGCAAATTGCCATCAGTGTGACTTAGTGGGAGGGTCTTTATATTTGGTGCCAGAAAACTTGGGTTGAAGTCTTGACACTGTTAGCTATTTACCATTTATGCCACAGGAGCTTTAATTTATCCTCCCTGAACCTCAGTTTCCTTTTAGTGGAAAATGGGTTGCAGAATATCTCTGGTAGCAAATTGTTGTAAGGATTTGAAAGACAGCATATGTTAAAGTGAATAGCTCAGTTCCTGGCTATTTCGAAGGGGTGGGTGTTGCAGGGTCAGAAACAAAGCATTTCTTGAACAGAATGAGAGATAAGCCAGCTTCTTCCCTGACTTCTTTAAATAAAAGGAGCAAGAGGCACTGGGAGGAGTAGGAAGGAGCTGGTAGGGTGGTGTTAGTGGTGCCCGGTCACCCTCCCTGTGCGTGATTGCTGGTGGTGCTGGAGGGCTTGGATGTTGCTGGCTTGTTTCTCTGAGAAGTGGTCCAGAGCCCCGGGGGAGTGTCAAGGGCCTGAGTCTGAGTCCTGGCCTCACCACTGCTAGCTGTGCGAGCTTGGGTGATCCGCACAACCTGTCTGAGCCTCACTGGATGTTGCTGGCTTGTTTCTCTGAGAAGTGGTCCAGAGCCCCGGGGGAGTGTCAAGGGCCCGAGTCTGAGTCCTGGCCTCACCACTGCTAGCTGTGCGAGCTTGGGTGATCCGCACAACCTGTCTGAGCCTCATATAATAATCATATACAGTGTATATTGACAAAATAAAAATTTAACGAAAAAAAAATACAGTGGTGTGAGCGAGAGGCTTATTGTTTCATAAGCAGCTGATGTATGTGATTTCCTCAGAGTTTCCAGTTCTTAATGTATAATAGAGGCACTGTCTCCTTCTTGGAAGGAAATGTCCCTCTTTGGGGGACTGTGTTATCCATGCAGGGATATTGGGGTGACTGTGGGACTGAGTTAAGCTGAGTCCTCACCTTGAACAGGGGAATTTAGAGTGACAAAATATAATCATATCTTTTGAAGTTCAAATGCAGTTTTCTTGAGTCAAACCAAGATTTTTGCAAAATCCATTTCTTTAAAACCAAAATCTCCAAGAGAACTTAAATGACTTCTTGGACATGAGATAGCACTCATGGGCAGGGAGCAGGAGGCCCTGCTAATGAACAGAGTGTGAAGGAGTCTGGAGCATTTGAATTTGATTTGCTTCCTACTATGCACATTTAAGTATTGAGCAGAAAAAGACTTGGAAATGTGGATTTGGTGTGTTCCACCTAAACACTAAGCATTTATAAATAGACCTAGATGCATGGGAGAAGAAAGATATTCATCTTCATCATTCCTAAGAGTCTGGCTGGAAGGAGCACAGCTCGACTGCAGCCACCTTCCTGTCTGCTGATGAGCTCTTTCTCACATGTCCCCATGTCTTTGGACAAGCTCATCTTATCTGCAAGACTGGTTGCCTAAGTTGTGGACCCTAGTGCAAAATGAAAACGCAGGTCTCCATGTTCAAAAATTAAGAATTTCAAGATGGTAACAGCAGAGGATTAAAGCAAGTGAGGGGCCCTGTGGGACTGCAATAGGTGACATGGTTATGAAGCTGACCCTGCTTATATGTGGCACACAACTTCTCCTCTCCTTCAGGCCACCGCCCCGGCTCAGCTCTGCTGCTGCTTCTCAGAGAGCCTTCCTCCACTCTCCAGGAAGGTGAGGTGCCCCTCCACTGTGCTCCTAGAGCATGCTCTGCTCACCTCTGTTATTATACCTGTTAACTATAATTGCCAGTTTGGCTATTCATTTATTCACTCAACAAACATTAATGGAACTGCCTACAATGCACTGGACACTGAGCCAAATGCTGGCAGACACTGTGGAAGCCTGGAGGAGGGAACCTAACTCAGGCCCCGGAGAGTCTAGAAAAGTTTTCTTTAGGCAGTGATGCTTGAGTTGAGTTTTGAAGGATGACTAACTGCAAAAGGAAGGTTGGAAGGACATGAACCGACAAGAGCAAAAGCCATGCAAGTGAGTGATAACTTGGCTGTGCAGTGTTGATGGTGCCTGAAGTTCAAGGCAGGGTTTGAAGTTAAATGGGGCTGGCGAGAGAGGAGGCAATAGGTCACTGAGGGTCGTGTAAGCCACGCAGCTTACTGTTTCGTCCAAGAAGCCCCTGCAAAGTGTAAGCAGGGAGTAAATAGTCAGATTTCCACTTTAGATTAATCAGTCTGGTTGCCATGGGGATAACAGATCAATACATGTAGAAGCAAGTAGATGAGTTAAGAGGTAATTCCAGGCAAGAAACAATGATGACTTCAGATAGGAACTATAGAGAATGGAGAAATATGTACGGGTTCAAGAGATGGTTGGGATGGCAAGATGGAGGGGGCGTGGTGAGTGAGGGAGGGAAGAAATTGAAGAAGAATCTGAGGTTTCCAACATGGGTGCCTTGTTTTATTGTCATTCAACCTGAGACACACAGGAGAAAGCTTTTCTTGAGAAGGGGCAAGGGTGTGGGAGTGGAGATAAGTTTTATTTGGACAACGTGGGTTTGAAGCAGTGGCCAGAACAGTTGGCAGGTGTGAGGGGAGGTCCGGCCTGGAGCTGGAGGCTTCAGAATGTGAGTACGTGGGTGGCAGCCAGCGCCCCCCACCCCATTCAATACACCCGTTGATCGTTTTCAACGAGACGTGACCAGACGGCTTCCATTTCATTGGGGAATAAGTTATTACAAGTAACAAGTTATGGAAGCTGTGTCAATGGGGGACAGGAAGCAGTAGGTTAAATAAATGGAAGGTGAGGCAATATAAATAAGGAGATTAGACAATTTTGAGAATCTGGAGGCTTCAGAATGTGAGTACGTGGGTGGCAGCCAGCGCCCCCCACCCCATTCAATACACACGTTGATCATTTTCAATGAGACGTGACCAGACGGCTTCCATTGCATTTGGTAATAAGTTATTACAAGTAACAAGTTATGGAAGCTGTGTCAATGGGGGACAGGAAGCAGTAGGTTAAATAAATGGAAGGTGAGGCAGTATAAATAAGGAGATTAGACAATTTTGAGAATTTGTATAGAAAAAGGGTTGGATGATGGACAAAAGAAGGATTTAGATTAAGGGAGATTATTTTGAGACATTAGTTTGCTAGGGCTGCTATAACAATTACAACAAACCTAGTGGCCTAAAAGAACACATATTTACTCTCTTACAGATATAGAGGTGAGAGGTCTTAAAATCGAAGGGAGATTATTTTGAGACATTAGTTTGCTAGGGCTGCTATAACAATTACAACAAACCTAGGGGCCTAAAAGAACACATGTTTACTCTCTTACAGATATAGAGGTGAGAGGTCTTAAAATCTGGGCGTTGGCATGACTGCATTCCTTCTGGAAGCTCGCCGGGAAGAGTCTGTTCTCTTTTCTTTTCCAGCTTCTGGAGGCTGCTGGCATTTCTTAGCTCATGGTCCATTTCTTGCGACATCCCGACCTCTGCTTGACCTCTTCGTATCTTCTCTGACTCAGACTCTTCTGCCTCCTGCCTGCTGGGATGCAACCCAGCATTTGATTTAAAAATTAAAAAAAATCTTTCACAGATGGTGTGTGGAACCTCCCTACTAGGGAATTACTGTTAACCAGCATGACCCGGTGTGGGAGGGCAGCCCCTCTGTCCATCATCTGCAAATGCCACACCTGCTACCATGGCTTGGTGGAAGTCTTTTTTGTTCAGGAACCTGTATTTTTCTTGTCAATGCATGTGCTTGCTCTATTTTCTTTAAGTGCAGTCATTTGGACTGTATCGTGGGGAGGGTGGCTTCCTTCAATGCCATCAGAAACGCTGGCTGCCTGCTCTTCTTGTGAGTCTCTGTGTGGCTTCCCTTTCTGTTCCTGGCTTCCCGCCTCTTCTCTTTCTGTGTTGAATCCTACTGCTCTGTGGAGAAAGGAGGGGTGTTGTGAATGCCTTTTAGTAGAACACTTACTTCCTTACTGGCGTCTGAGCTGAAAACAGATTCTGCTGTCAGGTAGAAATGTAGACACCGTGACATTTTCTGTATCACACTATTAAAAGTGAGTCCTGGCTGCAACAGTTGGCTGTTAGGAGGAGTATCACTTTTTACCTATTTCAGGTCAAATATTGCATGGGTTGCACCGTCCCCTTTCCCTTTATACAGAACCTCGTAGAGTAATAAATGCCCAACGGGCCCTCAGTAAGTAGTTCTGCTCCCCCAGTCAGATGGACATGAGAACCAGATGATGAAATGTTCACCAGGTGCCAGGTGCTAAGGCAGACCCTATATGAGAGCACTTCAAAAAGTTCATGGAAATATTCACATGATCTTTCAATTCTATTTTTTCCACGAAGTTTTTGAAGTGCCCTCGTACATGCATTACATGTTTAATTCCATCAACAACCTTGTGCAGCTGTAATGACCCTCATCTTAGAAACAATGAAATGGAAGTGAAGGCAATGATTTGAGCTCTTCAAATTCTGGACAACACTCACGACTCTCACTGTATGAAAAGTGCATTGCTAGAGGTAATATTCAGCACTGTGAGTTTTCATCAGGGCTTATTTCTCCCTTTGTTAATCTGGGTTTAGCTTTTCTGCATATGATGCATTGGTTTGTCCTTTAACTGCAAGATAAAATCAGCATCATCCTGCTGCCTCTCTGTACTCAGGCTAGGACAAGTTCTAAGTGCAAATAGTATTCCTTGCTAATTTTTCTAAAAATTTTACTTTACTTAGGAGGACTTGAGAAGAAAAGCAGGTAGTTCTAAAGTCTGAGTGGCGAGAACCAGAAGGTAGATCTCACAATATCCTTAATACTTTGGAATAGAGAATCTTTTTTTAAGATGTCACACTATTGTGTTAACACCACATTCAAAATGCTAAATGTTCTGATTTGATAATTACGCAATGTATATATGTATTAAAACATCTCATTGTACCTCATAAATATGTACAATGATTATGTGTCAATTAAAAAAAATTAGAGCCTAAGTGCACCCCTGCCACGTCTGCTACTCAAAGATATTAATTTATCCTTTGTAAAATATTGTAAATATTACCGACCCTTGAAAAGAGAATACTTTTCTAGCCAGGGGAGATTTAGCCTGAATTAGGAAGGGTTAAGCCTTTTTCTCGGTTTCTGTCTGAATAAACAGTATGATTCTATGGCATCTGAATTTTGCACTCAGATCAGCATTCTTAGGAAAGATGACCTGATTTTTATTTTCCCTTGTAAGCATGTTGCAACAAACTCACAAAGTAATTGTGCCTTTCCCCCCACATCTGGTGCACAGTTGACAGCGGTGTGATTTCCAACAAGACAGTTGTTTATGGGAGATATGAAAGGTTTGGGCAGGAAATAGAATCAGAGAAATCAGGAAAAAAAAAATACCAGTGAGACTTGGAAGTAGCTGATCAGGGATGAGCCCAGAACCCCAAAGTCATGCTCCCCTTTCCCCCCATCATTATACTACAGAGTAAAAGAGGCAGAGGAGGAGTGATCAGAGGACAGGGAAGAAGTCACTGGTAACAACACCTCGGGTGTCTCGAGAAGGGGAAATTTGTTGATGGTGTGAATACACTGGGCAGAGGAAAGATCATTGAGCTGGACCATCTGGAGGACACTGGGACTTGCAGAGGTGGGGAGCTGGGGGGCAAGCATTGGGGAGAGCGAGTGCTGGGAGGGACCAGAGGCCACAGCAGCAGGGGCAGGGGAGACGGCAGCTGAATGGGTGAGACTGAAACAGCAAAGGAGAGCGGGAGGGAGGCTGCAACCCGACCCTTCTGGGAGGGGACACATTTGGGAACCTGAGGTCCAGCTTGGTACTGTGACAATAGTGCCTTCCCCCACTGTGATGCACAGCTTGAGCAGTGGTGTTATTTCCAGTGGGGCAGTTGTTTACAAGGAGATATGGAAGGTTCG
Source organism: Galeopterus variegatus (assembly GCF_000696425.1). Classification (NCBI taxonomy): domain Eukaryota; kingdom Metazoa; phylum Chordata; class Mammalia; order Dermoptera; family Cynocephalidae; genus Galeopterus; species Galeopterus variegatus. The sequence goes on along the minus strand of NW_007730331.1, from coordinate 105,823 downwards.
GGCAGGGAAGAGGCAGAATCGGAGCAGTGTCAAGTTAGGAATGAAGATGGGCGTATTTGGAGATCAAGACACAGGGCTCAAGTCACTTCACCTCTATGAGCCTCGGTTTCCAAACATGTAAAATTGGCACAATTATAGCCCCTGCCAGGGTTCTGAGAATTAAATGAGGCGATATACATTGCATAAAGCGTTTAGTCCAGGGCCATGGGCCAGGGACAGAGTAGGAGGGACAATGGTCTGTCCTGCCCGCTTTCCTGGAGTAGGGGGTTAGCTTTGAAGCAAAGGAACAGCGGGAGGGACAGTCACAAAGGAGAAAGGTAGAGAGGAGGGAATCAAGGAAGCTCATGTCGGTGGCTCCCAAACTCAAGCCCATTGTGATCGTTGATCCTAATATCTGCATTGTCAAGTGAGCACAGTATTTCAGGGTGGGGAGAAGTCTCCGTTCATCTCACCAGTGCTCTGCCTCATTCAAATGAAATAAGTAAGCCAAATTTCATAGCATAACTGGGCCCAGAGAGGCAGGGCCTGTCCTGCATCCCACGGCCTGTGAGAGGAGATGCTGGGGTGAGAATCGAGGGTGAATTCTGAGCTCATCCTGGTGGTATTTGGAGGAGAGGTCTGCCCCAGAAGGCTGGGGCCCCACGGCTTGCCTGATGCCGCCTTGCTGGCCCGGGGCCCACTGATTCCACATGAGGGAGCCCAGTGAACCCACAGCGGGATTTGGAGCTTCGCCCACCCAGCCACCCCGATGACTTTCACAGCAAGATTTCTCCTTAAATCTGGTTAGAGTTTCTGGCTAAAGGAAGAGTGACTCACTCTGAGCAGAAAAACGAATGTGGTAAAGTCGTTAGGCGTGCAGGTTGGAAGAACTGGATGCTGTTTCCTGCACCAGGACAGAATGTCCTCAGAAAGGTAAGAACCACTGTGCTAGTGAGAACCCCTGACAGAAAAACGATTACATCAGGTGATGACGTCTCCAGTCTGCACGCGGCCCGCAGCCTTTCCTATGCGTCTCCTATAGGCCAAGTTTACGTTACGGTGATTACAATGGAAAGAGAAATGTTTTGTACAGATACCAACAAAAACAATGGGTAAATGAGGTTTATTTCATTTATTTTTAAAATGAGCCTTTTTCTAAACAGAAACCTGCTTTTGATCATGGCTCATTTGACATCAGTTATGGTCTAAGCAGAAATCAGTGTGGTGAGTATCAGGAGAGCTGGGTTCTAGGTTTGCTGGGCTCTGTCCCCTGTGTGACCCTAGGCAGTTCATTTCCCCTCCCTTCCCCTCAGTTTTCCTGTTTCTAAAATGAGAGATTTGAACCGTGTCTCTAAGACCCTTTCCAGCTATAGTGCCTGCCACGCACCGCCTGCAACTGCCAGCTTCCTCTCTCTCTAGCAGTTAGTGACTTTCGGAAGCAAGTAGTAGTTAATCGGGAAAATCTTCATGCCTCGGCTTCTTTCCTCTGCCTAGAACAACTTTCACTCCCCTCCTTCCTATCTGGAATCCTCTTTTTCATTCCTCAAGACTCGGCTCAGGCCACACGACCTTCAGAAGCCCTCTGGATACTGTGGTCAGAGGTTGAGGATGGTGTTAGTCCATATGGGCTGCCTTAACAAAGTACCACAGCCCGGGTGGTTTAAGCAACAGAAATTTATTGTCTTGTGGTTCTGGAGGTTGGAAGTCCAAGACCAAGGTGCCCACAGGGTTAGTTCCCTCTGGGCATGTGAAGGAGGATCTGTTCCTGGCCTCTCTCCTACCCTCTGGTGCTTAGTCAGTCAAACTTGGTGTTCTCGGCTTATAGACGCATCATCCCAATCTCTGTTTTCTTCTTCACATGGCTTTCCCCTGTGTGCATGTCTCTGTCTCCAAATTTCTCCTTTCTATAAGGACACCAGTCATATTGGATTAGGGGCCACCCTACTCCAGTATGACCTCAGTTTAGCTACTTACCACCCTATTTCCAAATAAGCTCACATGCTGATGTACTGGGGTTTAGTACTTCGACATACGAATTTTGGGGGATGCAACTCAGCCTATAACAGGCACCCTCCTCCGTGCTGCCTTCTGTTCCTAACCCATTATGCTGTGGACCATCTCTCCGAGCAGCCTGAGCATCCGAGGGGACTCAGCCGGAACCATATGCTTGGAGTGTGGTGAACAGTCATCCACAGGTCTGGACTGTGCGTCCGAGAAACAGCGGCCAGAGGGAGCAAACAGCAGCAAAGCTCATGTCTGCAACCCGTGCACAGGAGATAAAGGAGCCAGAAGTGAGGGGCAGCTCTTTGGCCTTGGAGCAGAAAAGGGAATGGGGCGGGGCATCAGCCTGAAGTATGGGCGGAGCTACAGAGGAGGTGGGCGTGGTCATGGAGGAGAGGGCCAATCAGGAGACAGCAGGGACCCTGAGTTGCTGCTACCTAAGGAAGGGGATAATTCCTTGTGTCCTGGAGCCCTTTGCAGTTTACATACTTAATGAATTTGACAATTTCTTTTGGTAATAAAACCCTGGATGGCCAGATTTTGTGTAAATGGACCCTCAGCTGCCTGTCCAGGGCTCATCCATTGGCTTCCTGGATCCTTTTCCTTATCCATGGGACCTAACTCCAGGCTCCGGTCTGGCCCTCCTCTGAGGACTGGCCTGGCTGTCCTCCCTTTGTGTTGCTATCTTTTTGTCTCTTTCGATTTCAATTCGGAAAATCCCTATTGCAAAGCCTAAGAGCTGTATTTTTGGCAGAAACCTCCAGTGGTTACCTAAAGTGCAAAATTTCTTTGAGGACTCATGTTTTATTTTAAAAATTCATGCCGACTTTTTTTTTTAATGTCGACTTTTGAATTTGATTCCATTTTTCCAAGTGTGTGCTAATGCAAAAATATTATTTGCAACTACTTAGCTTTGGTCTTGCAGGGAGATGGGGCATGCTCATCCTTGGGCTGGCTATACCCCACCCACCCCCTAGTGCCTAATTTTGAGAATCAGAATATCTATACATGCTGGTTCCTGTATTTTCTGGCTCGTGACTTCAGTTCTCTTCCTGTTTTGATGTGGCTGGGCACCCTCATGAGTAACGCCCTTCCTAGCAGCTGAACCCAGGCTCGTGGCCCCCCTTCTCCTTGGTGGCCTCCTGACACCAACATGCTCTGTCTCACCTGTCTAGCAGGGCAGGGCCAGACACACCCTCCAAGGAGCACCCTGTTCGATGCCTTGTCTTCATTCCTGTACAGAGTGCACCCCCAGTTCCTGTCCTTCCTTACTGAGGTCACTGGGGCTGGGGCCCTGGGATGCCCTTCTCTCTGTCTTGGGGGAGACATAAGCCACTCTTAAGCTGCTGTCCCCCACTCCTTTTCTTTGAGCCCTCAAGACCTTTTCAAGGGGTCAATGGAGTGTTGGAGACACTCAGCCAAGAGGAAAAGGCAGAGAAGCAGAAGCCACTTGCTCCAGCCCTCCCTGCAGGTTCTGCCCCAGCTTCAGGTCATGCTCTGCTCCTCTGTGAGCTGCAAAAAGCAAGGGCTTAGGGTCTGAGGACCTGGGTTCAAATCCTTCCTCCACTTATTAGGTATGGGATCTCGTGCTAGCTGCCCCAGCTTCAGGTCATGCTCTGCTCCTCTGTGAGCTGCAAAAAGCAAGGGCTTAGGGTTTGAGGACCTGGGTTCAAATCCTTCCTCCACTTATTAGGTATGGGATCTCGTGCTACCCTTACTGCTGCTGTGAGCCTCAGTTTCCTTATTTGTAAAATGGGAAAATTCACTTCAGCCCCCAGCTAAGACAGTAGAGTGGGGTTCTGGGGACAAAGCACATGCAGCTCTCAGGCGGTCTGTGTCTTCTTCCTCAGCTTCCTTCCTCCTCCTTCTGCTGCTCCCCTGTCGCACCTGTTCTCTCTGCAGGTGGTCCTTTGTGTCCTTTCTGCCACGTACCACGTCTGTGTGATTTCTCAGAGCTCTTCCCAGTGGTGGCTGATGTGCGGGGTGGGGCAAGGGGCCACTGTGGCCTGTTCTGCAAATGGGGAACCTGGGTCCACAGAGGTGACCAGGCTTTCTCCATGTCTTCCTTCTGATTTCTTACCCCTCCTGGACCAGGGCCACATTTGCAGAAGTGTGTGGTGATGGGGGTGACCAGCACCAGATCTCAAACTGGATTAGGTTGACTTTGCCAAATTGGTGTCTGAGATGTGGGTCTTCTCAGCCTTGCTCGTATCTTGTGAAGGACTGTCCTGCCTCCCACTCTATTTTCCTCTAGATGCATGCATGTGGCTGGCTTGACCAGTATTTTATTTATTTACTTATTTTTACAACATAGTTGATTTTTGTGACCCTTTAGCAATTCCTCCCTTTCCCCACTTCTTCCCCTGCTGCCACTTGACCAGTATTTTTATGAGGCCATTTGTATGAGTCCTATAAAAACACTAATTTACTTTTTTGTTATCTGACATGATTTCCTCTGTTACCTTTTTTAAAAAAAATAATAAAAAAGCCTTTATTCTCTGAAAAATAAAATAAAATAAATTTATTTTTTTATTTTTATTTTTTTTGTCTTTTTCATGACTGGTAAGGGGATCGCAACCCTTGGTGTGGTGTCGCCCACACCGCGCTCAGCCAGTGAGTGCACCGGCCATTCGCGCTCAGCCATCAGCCAGTGAGCGCACCGGCCATTCCTATATTGGATCTGAACCTGTGGTGGGAGCGTCGCTGCGCTCCCAGTGCCGCACTCTCCCGAGTGTGCCACGGGCTCAGCCCAAATAAAATAAATTTAAAAACTCAGTGATTGGTTAAGCATTAAACTAGACAAAGGTGAAAAGAGAACAAGTGAACTGGAAAAGGATTTCTAAGGGAATTTACGAGAATGTAGCTCAGAGAGATTTAAAGATAGAAAAGATGAAAGAGAAGGTGATAGACAAGCTAGGATGTGAAGATCCAGAATCTGTTTAAAGGAGTCCAGAAATGGCAGTGGAAGGAGCTCAGGGAAATCTCTCCCCCAGAACGACATCTATAAAGCCACTCAACATTAGCAAAGACAATTGTAGTTCCCAGAAACTGGTGAAAGGACTTACAACAAATTGAGAAGGATTTCCTCTTTATTTCCTCTTTGTGTGTGAAGACTTGTGTCCAAGCACCTGGGAGGCAGGGGTCCCATCTTCTGCTTTTCTTGCACTACTTTTCTCAGTGGCTAGCTCATTGCTGAGCTCATAGTAGGTCCTCAAATATTTTGTGTCTGCTTTTCAGCCCACAAAAACAATAGTAGCTAACACCTGAAAACACATTACAGTTTACCAAACAAGCTCCATTATTTCATTTGGTCTTCTCACCTACCATGAGAGTTAGTTATTATGGTAATGGGAAAACTGAAGTTCAGAGAGTCTCAGCAACTTGCCCAGGGTTGCACAGCTTGTAAGTTGAAGCAGGGCAGGTGGGACTGCAGACCTGGACTGAGCAAGGTGCTACTCAGCACGGAGAAGTGCATTCCTGGTTTCTGCAGAATTTAATCTTGCTGCTTGGATAACTCACGCCTTGAGCCTTGTCCTGTCAAGGGACATAACCGAAGTGTTGAATCTGATCTGCATCCTTAAGATGGCTGAGTTGGTGTTTTGTCTCAGACTGCAAGGCTCTTTAGGAAATCATTTCCTTATGTTAATGTTTTTAAAATTCAGTTTTTGGACTAAATACATATTTTCCATTTTTTTTTATTGCACGAGCACACAGTATTTATCTCATTGAGAATTATGATAAACCCCCTGAATGTTTCATGTTTTTCATGATTCATATGGAACAAATTAAAAATAACTTTCCATAGTACAAATTGCCCCAGAGAATGGCTCAGAGACCTTTCCTCCTGCCCATTCCCTCCAACTTCACGTCTGCCTCAAATTTCACCACCTACGATCTGAGAGGGACTTGAGTGCAGGGTATCCTGGTGAAACACCTGGCCCCACATCTGGAGCCTTTGTCTGACAGGCCGCTGGGTCCTCCAAGGGAGAAGCTGTCATTTTAGATTTTCTATTGGTAGGTGCCCGTAATTGGAAAGATTGGTAATTTTAATCACTTTGTTCAGGTTTGAAATCTGCCCTGTCAGTCACTTCGGTACGTACTCTAAAAAAGACAAAGGTAAGCAAACACCATATGAGCTTTCAGTAGATGCACGCTGCTAGAACTTGTTTGTGGAGCCTTTAGACATTGTCGTGCCTGCTGGCTCTGTCACACTTGGTTCTGCTTCAGAACGCCCCGGTTCCAGGGCTGAGCAAGTGGTTCCATGTGGATTTCAGTCCATGCCTGTTGGACTAGGAAGAGCTTTTCACTTCTGTTCGAACACAATGCTTCAGATAAACCAGCTCTGAGTGGCAGCTCTGCCATTCTATAACAGCGACCTTAAGCAGATCCCTTGACTTCTCAGTGGAGTGGGACAGTAACACCAAATTCATGAGTTATCGTGAAGAGTAAACGTCCAGGAAGCACCTAGTCACTCAGTGAATGGTGGTGAGAAGCCACAGCGTTGGCACATGCATCCCCTGATGGAGCTCAGGGAAATATGGGAGAGGCAGGATCAGAGCTGGCATCTCCCCCCAGTTCTCCACATCTTGGTCACACCCCAGCACCAAAAAAAGCACAAAAGGCCAAGGAGCAGGTCTGGACTTCTGCAGAGGGACAGCGGGCAGCATTCGCTCTGCAGATGCTTTCCCGACCTTGAGCAGGGAGGTCAACAGGAAGGCAAACGCTTTGCTAACCGCGGAAGGCTGATGCCTCGGCCACTGGGCCGGCTCTCCATGTGTGCAGAGGGAGCTGTGTCTTCTCTCTGGAACCTTTCCTGGCCCCTATGGACCACAGAAAGTGCAGGTAGTGAGGAGGCAGGGGCAGGAAGTGCCAGGTAGGTCCCAGTGTCCATATGTCCATCCATTTATTGACCCTTCCATCATCCATCCATCCACCTTCCTTTCAACATGTATTGAAGCCTATTCTGGGTTAGGCACTGGGCTTTGGCTGTGAACCCTGAAGGAGCCAGGCCTTTGAGATGAATCCTGAGGGGCTAACTAGGTCTAAATTCTGAATGGAGCTGGGCAGCCATCTGCTGATTGGAGTTTATGTGCATATCCTGTGTCCTCAGGAAAACCACATGTTAAGTAGTCGTTGAATTTTGGGGCTATAAAAGCTGTCTGCTTCTGTTTAGACTGCCTGAATCAACTGCTGCTGGAAAGGCCCCTTCTACCCCCAAAACCTGACCGATGCACTGTGGCCTGTGGTCACTTTTAATGACAACCAATCAGGACTGAACAGGCTTACGTCCCTCATTTGCATAGTGGACTGGAGTGGGAATCTTGGCAGGAACTTTCTCTGTGGAGGACAGCCCCTCTCTGTGCTCATTTTGCACTGAAGGTCGTATCTCCCTGGTCTGAAAAATGCTCACTGAAATAGTCTCTTTTTATTCCAAATTCCTTTTCAGTGAATTTTGTTAACTGAGCTGAGGATATAGACATGAATCTCAAAGGTCAGTGTCTTCTAAGACCACCCTCAGGCTCTCTCTTTCAGCTAATTCTGGCTTTTTCGTAGACTTTTTCACTGGTCTGAGATTATATTATATGTTCATGTGCATGCCTCCTGAGCTGGAATACAGTTCCTTTGGAGAAGGCACCTTGTACATCTTGTTCACAGGTCGATTCCTGGCTCCCACCATGGTTTCTGGCATATGCTGATTGAAGAGGCTGACTTCAGAGAAGCAAGGGTGCTGACCTAGCACAGGGAGTCCAGGAACCTTAGCATAAAGGTGACTGAGGGAAGTCACCTGGGGAAGGAGGGTATAGGGTCTGCTAACTGCGTTGGTGGCCACTCAGAAACAAGCTACTGGTTTTGTAATTGTGAGAGATGTTTTACCCTTTGCTGCACACGCCCTCTTCCTTGTAACTGTGCAGGACCTTCCCACTCTGGCTGAGCTTGGCTGTGTGGCTGACTGTGGCCAATGGGAAGTTAGCAACCAGGATGCAAACAGAGACTTGAAAGGTCCTTGTTCAGCTGGACTTGCTGCTCCTGCCACCCAGTGTCCCCAGGAGAATGCCTGGGCACTTTGCAAAGGGGTGGAAGACAAGAGGAGTAAAGTAGAGCTGCCTCGGATGTTCTGGCTGAGGCCGTCCCAGATTGCCACCCAGTGTCCCCAGGAGAATGCCTGGGCACTTTGCAAAGGGGTGGAAGACAAGAGGAGCAAAGTAGAGCTGCCTCGGATGTTCTGGCTGAGGCCGTCCCAGATCGGCTGACAGCTGGCCAACCCGGATGTGTGAGTGAGGCCAGGCACCATCGGGGAGCCCAGTCCCAATCCCCAAATCCCTCAGACCAGTGAGCTAAGCAAGCATTCTTGCTGCATGCCACTGGGGGCGGGTGGGTGTTTGTTACCCGCATCATTGTGGCTGTAGATGACTGATCCAGGAAGCGTGCACAGGGGTTGGTTATCCTCATACCTTCTACTGGCCTCAGTTAGAGCGGTAGTAATGCTAATCATTCATTACTGTTTATTAAATACCTCCAGACTGGGCCAGGCTCCATTCTAGGTTCTTTCCATGTTTTATTTCTCATCCACACAATAAGCTTTCAAGGTTGGTGAAATGACAGCCACCGTTTCTGCTGCTTAGCGAGCTGCATACACTAGTGGTCGTGGCCGGATACTGGAGTCAGATTGCCTGGGTTTGATCCCAGCTGCACACCCTATAGTTTTGTGACCCCGGGCCGCAGAGACAGTACACTTCCCCTCTCTGTGGTGTCCCTTCCTCATACCCAGTGCTCAGAAATGTTACCATGATTGTTGTTAGGTGACAGGCCCCGGGCTAAGCATCTCATGTACTAACTTCACTTCATTTTTGCAAAAACCCAGGAGATAGAGCTTATCATCTCCATTTTATTGAAGAGGAAATGGAAGGCAGAGAGGATAATCCTCAAGACCAACCAGCTAAGAAGTGGTGGGTAAAGCAGGATAAAATCCAGAGGCCCTGCTTGCTCCCAGGCCACCGCCTGTCATTGATCCCAGCTGGTTTTCATTCCCCGGGCCTGGGAAGGG
>NW_007730331.1:83349-96764 GCF_000696425.1 Galeopterus variegatus | reverse complement strand
TCAGAAATGTTACCATGATTGTTGTTAGGTGACAGGCCCCGGGCTAAGCATCTCATGTACTGACTTCACTTCATTTTTGCAAAAACCCAGGAGATAGAGCTTATCATCTCCATTTTATTGAAGAGGAAATGGAAGGCAGAAAGGATAATCCTCAAGACCAACCAGCTAAGAAGTGGTGGGTAAAGCAGGATAAAATCCAGAGGCCCTGCTTACTCCCAGGCCACCGCCTGTCATTGATCCCAGCTGGTTTTCATTCCCCGGGCCTGGGAAGGGTGGGCAGTCCCGCCAACGTGGCTCCATAAGGCCCGGCGTAGGCGGCCGTCTCCCCGGGCGGTTCCTCCCTACTCCCTCTATCGAGGCCTTCGAGGGTGCGTGGGAGGGGTGTGGGGACTACGGGGTACACTCTTGTCCATTCCTGGAGGAAAGAGCCCTGCATAGTGTTCGGTCCACTCTGCCGCAGACTCCTGGTGGGACCCGGAGTCCGTCCTGCTCCTTGTCTGTGTCCAGTCCCCGTCACTCTGTAATGAGGGTTTTATCTTCTCTGCCTGCCCTACAGAGTTGCCCTGGACTCAGAACAGAGTGGGAGCCATGTCTTACCGGGCTCCAACTCCTGTCCTGTCCTCTGATTCCACTTTCCCTTTATTCTCTGTGCTTCCTTGCTGGAGGCTGTGCCTCTGAACCTGCCCCCGGAACTTGAGTCCCTGTCCTGGGCATTGCCTGGCACACCAGTGTCTGTCCCTGAGCCCTGCCTCATGCCACCGGGGCTCCCTGGGGCTACCACTGACTGCACAGCGTGTTCTCTGTGCTCCCGGGCTCCGGTCCCTTGGCCTTTACTTATGTCACCTCTGGGCGTCCTCCCTGGCAGGGTAAATGCAAGGCTGATAAACCCTCCTGGGAAGAAGGACAAAGAGGCAGAGTTTAAAGCCTTTCAGTTCCTTATCAGAAGGGAGTCGGGGCCAGGATGCCAGGCCAGCAAGCCTGAGAACCACGCGGTCGCCTCCCTCTTCCATCTTTAGCCCTGTCCCAGGAATGAAGGCTGAAGGCGTGGCGTGGGTCCTGCGCTCCCATGCATGCCCCTTCTCTTTAGCTGGAGACGGAGTGGCCCTTGGCAGTCCTGTGGCCTCTGGGAGCTTTTGTTCCCTTGTCCGTCCACACAGAAGCTAGGTCTGGACTGTGAGGATTGGTACGTGTGGGGCCCGGACAGCAGGGTTTAGGTCCTTGTTTCCCAGCAGGCTATAATCACTATGGAGCCATGGGCAACCAAGATGTGAAAGATGGAGAAGGCGCACTCATGATGTTGTAGCAGGATACTGTCAGGGGACACTGCGTTCCCTGCCTCAGTGGCACAGGAGGCACTAGAGGTAGGGCCAGAAGCAATGGCACCATTACCCCTGGCTGGCTGTGGCCACGGGGTAGCCTGGACAGACTGGAGCACAGAGACAGAGACACGGTGGATGGCCAGACGGTCTTGGTCCTTTCAGCCAAGGCAGAGTTCACAGAAGGGTAGCGACCCGAAAACTCTGGAACAGAAAGAAACGGAAGATACTTTCTGTCTGAGACTTTGCTAACTCCCGATGCCCCTGGGAAGTGCCCAGAAGAGCCATAATTGCCTGATGAGCCGAATGCACCTCTTAGACCTAGAAAATGACAGGTTTCCCTTGATCAGTGACAGTTTGGAGCAGGAAGCTTCTCTAAGAGAGTTTGCAGCACTGCGCCAATAACTCTTGGCCTTCATGGCCACTTTTAAACTGCTCTGGATAACCTGTTTTTTCCCATAGCCTAGGGTTCAAAAAACTTCCTGAAATCACAGATTCTTTATAGTTTAAAAAAGAAAGAAGGACAGAAAGATTGAAATGATCTTAAGGCAATAAACAAAATTTGTACTAGTTTATAGGCAGGCTGGAGGAAATATCTGAAGTTGACATGTGGGGATCCTGCTTTCTGGAACTAGAGAAATAAATAACCGCAGGGTGGGTTCAAGGATCCATTGAGTAAAACTCCACTGATCACCTGACCTCCGTAAGTCCCTACTCTGGTGGACCACAGTGACGTTTTGGGTCTCAGAGTCAGTGCCCAGTAGTCCCCAACAGTCTGATTATTTCTTTTGCTCCAATGCACAGTCACTCTGGTAAAAGGCTGTAGGTCCCTTTGGAAGAAAGGGTCCCTTCTGGGAGAAAGGTTAACAGTATAAATCCTTGGCAGCAGAGCAGGGTTCTTCCTCAGGGGAATGGTCTCCCCTTCATTCAGAGGATTCTGGGTCTGTGTGCTGACTTAAGTCTGGGAATTGGTTGAGGGATGGTGACTCTGTTTTTGGTGATTCACATTAGACTTCTGTTCATTCAATCTAGAACTCTTACACTTATACAGATCAAGTAAGAATTTAGTAGAATGTCCATCTGTTTCTCTCCTAAGGACACAATGATCAATTAGCCAACGCCATAGGTCTCTGTGAGTCGGACTGTTCAGATTACTGCTTTGACTTTGCTGTCCATTAGGGTGACCACACCTAGCCTGTCTATGGTGATTAAGTGCTGCCGCTTGGACTGTCATCCAATTTTCCCCATTGCATTTAAAGATCCCACTTTAGTGGCCACAGTTCCTATTTAAATTTCTGACCTACAGAGAAGAGCAATCATGCTCCCCTCACAGCAGTGGTGAAAGGTGTGTCCTCGGGACCCTTCCGGGGTGGGTGAGTAGGTCTTACATGATAAATCCATGCTAAATTTTAATCTCCCAAGTCTTTCGATATCTTCTATAGTACACCAAGGTAGTTATGGCATTTCAGCCTCACTGTATTCGGTCTGTGCTTCAGCCAACTAATCAGTCAACCAACCAAATGGTTACAGCCCTTTCTCATCTCTTGAGATACAACTTTAAATCCAGAATCTCTGCTTAGTGGTTTCCTATCAATAAATTTGGCTGGATCCAGCCTTATATTTTTTCCACCTTTATCCCACTCTCATATCCATTCCCACATGTAATCCCCAGCTGTCTAGATAAGTGGGAAAGAGTTATAATTATTCATGTAGTAGATTGGGGATGGCAGATAGAAGGGTTCCAAGTCATCTTTCCTTTTTATCCTTCCTTATCTTGGTCATAGGAGCTCAAATTTAGTAGCTCTACCACTACAGTTTGGTTTGTGGCACTGCCGGTGTTTACTGTGTTTGGAGTGGGAATTAGGGAACTATTTGGAGATGGAAGTTGATAACTAGAGCTGACTTTAGCGATAATATCTTCATGTAAACTTACTTTAAAAACAATAACTTCATAAAATATGCCTGAAACCCAATTTGTTTTGCAGAAGGGAAAACCATGCAGGGTAATGTTAAAAGCGTGAGTTTCCACAGCAAGTCCATGTTCAAATTCAAATCTTAGCTGGGTAAACTTAGGCCATTTTCTCTTTTGAAAAATTAGGATTTTTATAATGAGCTTATGTATGAGTTGCTAGAACTGTCATAACACGAGACCACAGACTGGGTAGTTTAAACAGTAGAAATGGATTTTTTCACAGTTCTAGAGGCTGGAAGTCCGAGATCAAAGTGCAGGAAGGGCTGGCGTCCTCTGAGGCCTCTCTTCTTGGTTTGTGATGGCTGTCTTCTTGCTACCTCCTCATAGGGTTGTCACCCCTGGTGTCTCTCTGTGGGTCCTAATCCTTTTTTTATACGGACATCAGTCAGACTGGATTAGGGTCTACCCTAAAGGTCTCATGCTAACTTAATTACCTCTTTGAAGGCCCTATCTCCAAATATAGTCACATTTGATGTACTTGGGGTTAAGGTTTCAGCACATGAACTTGCAAGGGTGGGTGGGCACAATTTGGCATATAATAGCCAACCACATAGGATCATTGTAAGGATTAGCTATATGGAAAGGACCACATAGAAACTGCTCCAAAAATAAAAAAAAATGTGACAGGCATTTTTATTGTTAATAAAAATCCCACAGGATCTTATTAAGTTTATGTAAGACATGAACAGCTTGGAAAAGTTCAGTTTACATTGTTTCAACTATAAGTGAGAGAAGTTTCCAATATGCTATCTAGCTCAGTTGCACTCTTTTCCAGCAAATAGCTTCCCCTCAGTTACTCCAGGGAGATGTGTAACTGAGTGGGGCTGGGGCTCTGGGGGCTGTCCTGACAAAGCAAGGCCTCCTGCCATGGGGAGGTGAGAAATGCCATCCGAAGAGTGGTGTTTGCTTGAGGAGGAGGTAAGTCCTGCACAGAAAGCCAGAATGGCAGGCATGGGCCCAAGTTAGATGGCGGTCAGGACAATGAGGGATTAAGAAATCAAAAATTCCCTCTTGGCACCGAGCTGTTAAAGATGGTATTCACAATATGGTGGCTGTCTGGGTAATGAGAGAGGGACCCTCATAGAGGTTACCTACTGAAGATGAGAGAGCCATAATTATAAGCCAGTGGATCTAGAAAATATCTGCAATTTTCTTTTAAGCTCCTATGGAGGCCCTAAACTCTGGTAAAGTATGACCTCTGCATTATATTTTCAGCCTGTCTTCTCTGCATTATGGAATAAATCAGTGTCCTCCTCAGCTTTCCTTCCCCGTCACACTGCTCTGCCTTGAGAACGAAGAGGGTGGATGGGACACTGCATCGGGCCACACTCCAGCTCAGCCGAGCTCACAGTTCGTTCTCGGAGAACTCCTGGGCGTGGAGACCCAGTGGGGACTGCCTCCTTGTCAGGGGCACCGCAGAGGGGGATGGTGCAGCTCAGGTGGGCCCCGCTTCTCTCCCCTGCCAGCTCTTCCAAGTCTATAGAGTACTTAGATCTTATCAAGGATTGGGGGCACCAAAGAAAATGTGACACAGAAGACAGAAAGACTTTAGACTCCATATGAATTCTTTCCACTGGAGCTCTGGGGATTGGCTACCTGGAGAGAGCATGCTTCAGGAAGGACAAAGGAAACTAAGTTACTTAAAGCGCTCAATGTGCACTTGTAAAAACCTTTCGAGGTGGGTGATATTGTCTCCATCCTACAGGTGAGGAAGTTAGGAGTTTAGAAAGTTCAGTGACTCACCCAAAGAACTCTGGTACACTGCTGATCTGGACCCTAGAACATGGGCTGTGTGACCCCAAATCCTGGACTCTTTCCAGGGCTTTGCACAAGGCCTTGGCAGGCCTGGCCTGCCCGTCTTCCTGCCCAGCTGCCTCTGCTCTGGGCTTTGTTCGCCTCCCATAGCTGGGATCTGCTTTGATCCTGAGGATCCATCACATGACTGCTGTGCCGGGTGAGCGACTTCACGGGCATTCTCAGGTTGCCTGCATGCTCAGCATTTTGGAATAGTTTTGTGAGCTTTAATGAAAGCCCGTCATAAAAATCGCAGGGACACCTTCTCTTGCAACATATGCTATTGGGATGTCAGAAGGATTGCACATCTTACACTTGCTATATTTTGAAAAAGGAACTTTTTAAAGAAATAAATATTAATCCATTTTGAATACACAATTCACATGCCTTGCTTCATCTCGAGCTTCGCCTCCTTTGTCTTGGACCAGCATGGTCCCTTCTCTTCTGCTTTATGGACGCAGTGTCCTTCTTAGTCTCCCCATCTCTCGTCTATCTCCATTCTCTCCATTTTCCCAGAATGACCTTATTAGAACACAGATCCAGCCATGTCACTTTCTATTTAAAACCCAATACCATTCCCCATTGTCATAAGGGACAGTTCTAAGCTCCCTGGCATGGTCTACAGGCCTTCATGCTTCCCCACGGGGCCATCATTTGCCCCTGGTAGCCTCACCAAGCTATGTGTTGTCCACTAGACATTATTGTCCTTCCCAGTGCCTTTCTGCACCTTTATACACGGCGGCTCCCTTGGCTTGGTGGATCTACTCCCACCCCTTCCCTTGTTCAAATTTTTCTTTCTATGAATTGGTTCCAATATCACACCTCTGTTGAAGCTTTCTCTGATCTACTAGTTATAGTTAATTGCTCCCTCATGTAATTTTTCTGCATGCCTGCATTAGGGCCACTATTTTAACTATTTACACATTTGTCTTCTCAAAGATAGGGGCCACCCTTTATCTTTATCTACCTCAGAATCAGAGTTTATATTTTGATAAACAACACACTAATCATTGTTAATTTCACTGATACTGAATTTTGGCCATCTAGAGTGTAAGCCAACACTATCTAGTATATCTTTCATGGGAGGATTGAAAGATTCTATGTTAGCATTGTCCAATAGGGTAGCCACTAGCTACCTATAAATGTGGCTATTTAAATTTAATTTTTAATTAATTAAAATAAAATAAAGTTGGAAATTCACTTCCTTAGTAGTATTGGTCACATTTCAAGCTATCATTAACCATATGTCACTAGGGGCTACCAGACTGCATAGTGCAGCTAGAGTATAGCTCAGGCTGTGAGAGACAATCGGAGAGCACTTACAGGTCCTCCTCAAATAGCATTGTCAGTTCTCATTTGATTTGCAAATATTTTATTTATAAATACTGCAAAGAGGAAACTCTCCTTTAATCTCTCTCTTTTAAAAGAAAGTTCTTCTAATTAGTGTGCATGAATTAATGTGGTTTTAGAGTGCTGATAGAGTTTAGATGTGTTGTCTCCCCAAAGCTCATGTGGAAATCTGATCCCCAACTTCACAACGTTGGGAGGCGTTTGGGTCATGGGCGGCAGATCCTTCATGAATAGATTAATGTCCTCCCTGGATGGGGGTAGTGAGTGACCTCTCTGTTAGTTCTCACTGAGAGCTGGTTGTTTAAAGGACCCTGGCACCTCCTCTCTCTCCCTCTTGTTTTCTTTCACCATGTGATCTGCTTGCACCCGCTGGCTGCCTGCTATTTTCTGCCATGAGTAGAAGCAGCCTGAGGCTCACGCCAGATGCAGCTGTCCTGGAATCATGAGCCAAATAAAACTGTTTTCTTTAGAAATCACTCAGTCTCAGGTATTCTGTTATAGCAACACAAAAACGGAATAATATAAGTGTTTTGATTTGAAGCAGGAGTCTTTAAAATTATTGAGTCAAGAAATATTTCTAGAAGCAAGGGAAAAATTGCATCATGAATGGAAGTCTTGTATAAGTCTGTGATTCAGTGAAACTGCCCAATTTACATAGAGTTTAACTTTCAAGGCATGTTTGCAGTTCACCAATTCCATGAAGCATCTTCCTGAGAAAATTTATTTATCTGGAGACACTCTTCCAACAAAATGGAACAAATTGGGAAGCTCTGCACGTACCTTCTACAATAATCATTAGTCTGATCTTTAGGATGCATTCATTTTGTGTGTGTACGAGTATGTGGAATATCTAATAAATCCTGAAGTTACTCATCGGATGGCAAATTTATGCCAAATGTAAATCTTAGGTTTTACTCTCTTTTCCCACAGTCCCTGTTGAACACTACAATTTACTTACTTCATGACACTTTGGTTTTCATCATTACTAATATTCCATTCATCTATCATACACTTATTTAATATCTACCGAGTCCCTCTATCTTGTGGTGTGTGCCAAGGAAACAGATGAAGCGGATACTGCCTGGGCCCTCTTGGATCCACAGTCTGGAGGAAGGGACAGACAGACAGACAGAAACAGGCTCACAGTGTTGCTTTGGTGTGACCAGTGCTGAGGCAAGAACACATTTCCATGGGCATACTGAATAGGGGGCAATTCCTTTTCTGTGAGGAGTTGGGGAAAATTTCCTAGTACAAATGCCACTTGAATGGACCTTGGGGAATTTGTAGAAGCTCATGGGCAGGAGTAGTGCATTGTAAACTGGAGGATCAACCTGAGAGAAACGGTGAGGCTGCAAATGTACGATGTGGGGCAAGAGCGATCTCTGTGGTCTCTTTCCCATTCCATTTGTCCATCTGTGCCAATGCCACCTAACTCACTTGTTATAATTTTATAATAAACCTTAATCTGGTAAGGTCTATTATAAAACTACAATATAGTATAAATCTATCCCCATGTTGTTGATTTTCTTCAAAAGGGAGTCAGCTATTCTTAGTGCTTTGCTCTTTGGGTTAGGGGTCGGTCCCTAAGACCACACTTGGGCTTGATGATTTGCTAGAAGGATTCACAGGACTCAGAAGTTGTGCTACTCATCTATAGTTTATTGCAAGGGAAGGCTACAGAGCAGAATCAGCAAAGGGAAGAAGGGGTATGGGGCAAAGTGTAGGAGAAACCAGGAAGAAGTATCCAGGTGTCCACTCCCAGTGGAGTTTCATGGGGACGTTTAATTCCCCAGCAACAATGTGTGACAACACATGTAAAGTGTGACTAACCAGAGGGGCTCCCCTGAGTCTTGGTTCTGGGGCTTTTATTGGGGGTCAATTATATAGTCATGCAACACCTGTATGACTGACCTCAGTTGCTCAGATTCTAGACTCCCCGCCTCCCCCTAAGGAGAATCAAGCATTCACAGCATTTGCCTTAAACCACAGTGTCTTAAAAACTTATTTGGTCGAACTGGCGGAGCATGGCCCAAGGCCTCAGGCACAGAAAAGCACTCTCATTGGGCAGAATATTCCAAGGACTTAGAAGGTATCGCTTAGGAGTTGGCCAAAAGCCAGTCCCGAAGACAGGCCTTTCTTTGGAAGGTGGAGGGATTGAGCGCCCCAGACCTGACGAATTAACCCCTTTCTAGTCCATTCTTCCTTTTGAATTTTAGGATCAGCTTACCAAGTTCCACAAAAAATCCTTGCTAGGATTCATACATTGAATATAATTTAATTTAGGGAACAATGCCTTCTTTATGATAATGATCTTCAAAATAAGCATGGGATGGTTCTCCATTTACAAAGGTCTTTTATATCCTTCAAAATATTTTGTAATTTTCTTATAAAGTTGCACATCTTTTGTTGGATTATTCTGAGCTCTTTGATGGGCTGGTTACTTTTGTACATGCTTTTGTCATTATGTTTCCTAGTCGATTATTGAAGGTACATGTGGATGCTGCTGGTTTTTGTATGCTGAGCTTGTATTCAACAAGCTCGTTGATCTTCCTTTTTAGTTTATTATCTATAAATTCTTTTTGGATTCTCTATTTAGACAAGGTATTAGTTTGGTTTGGCTGCTGTAACAAATTACTACACACGTGGTAGCTTAAAACAACACAAATTTATTCTCTTACATTTTTGGAGGCCATTCAAAATCAAATCAGTTTTGCTAAGCTAAAGTCAAGGTGTTGGCAGGGCTGGTTTCTGCTGTGTCTCTGGGGGAGAATCTGCTTCTTTGCCCTTTGCAGCTTCTGGAAACTGCCTGCATTCCTTGGCTCAACCCCTTCCTCACATCACTCCAGCCTCCTGCTTCTGTTGCCACCTCTCTCTCTCCTCTCATCTCCTGTCTCCCTCGTACAAGGGCCTCTATGATTACATTGAGTCCACTCAGATAATCCAAGACAATGTCCCAAACTCAAAACCCTTTAATTCCATTGGCAAAACCCCTTTTGCCATAAAAGATAATATTCATGGTTTCTGGATATTGGGACATGGATGCCTTGGGGATGGGGGGTTCATTTTTCAGCCCTCCACAGACAGTCCCATTGTCTGTAAATAGGTATAGTTTTTTTTCCCCCCACTTCATTTTAAATTCTTACACCTTTTATTTCCCCACCTTGTGTACTGGATTATTGAGGATTTCTCATAGAATGTTGAATGGATGTAGTGACTGCAGGCATTTGTTCCTACTTTAATGGTAATGCCTCTCATATTACACCGTTATATTTTTGTTTGCTTTCAGTACATGGAAGATACTCTACCAGATTCAAAAGAGTCTTTACTATCAGTTCTTGATGAGTTTTAAGTCATGGATGAATGTTGGATTCTATAAAGTACCTTATTTTCTCTGAATTGTTGAAAGCACTTTCAATGAAGTGTAGTGTAGTAGTTATCTACGGCTGCCTAACAAATCTTTTCAATGGAGTAGTTTTGAGTAACAACCATTTACTTGCTCCTATGCTGTAATTTGGGCTGGGCTAACTAGTTTGGTCTGGGGCCACTCATGTCATTTGGCTGCTCTACTGGCATGCGATCGTTCAAGGTGACCTCATTCTCATTTTCTGGCCACTAGCTAGGGCTGTTAGCTAAGAGGCCTTGGTCATTCTCTATCAGGCCTTCCCAGGAAGAGTCCAGGTTTCTTGCATCGTGGCAGCAGCATTCCAAGACAGCAAACCCTAACGAGCCTATCAAGTCTCTGCTTGTGCCATGTTCGCTAATATCCTATTGGCCAAGGCAAGTCATAGGACCACCCCTGTGCCGATGTGGCGAGGACTACATAAGAGTTTGCATACCAGGAGGCTGGATTCATGTGGGCATTAATATAACAGCCCACTACATGCAGTATTTAGTTTCAGACTATAACAAAGGCTATGTGTTTCTGCATATTTGGGTCCAGAAGCTGCTTCATCCTGCACATCTCCCCAAAAGCTCTGCCTCTCAGATGCCTCAGGACTATGGAGACATGGAGTCACCTGGCTGCCGAGGAGAGGAAGAACGCTGTGGAATGCTTATTAACTTAGCAATGCAAGGAAACTCTAAGATTCTAATTTCCTCCTCCAAACACAACACCACTCCCTTGTTCCAAACACGGTGTTGTTTAGTTTTAGTACTGACCATGCCAACTCCCTGCTCCCAAGGGCAGAGCTCTGCAGCACCCTCTGACTTGGCTCCTCAAGCCACTCGTGCCCCTGTCACTTCCCTTCCTCCAAACAGACAGGGTGCTCTCTCGTCATCTTTCCCAAAGTGACACTGCATACAACCATTCCGTAATCAACTCTCTCTCTCACCTCCAGCTCTGCCCTTTGTAATTTTTAGCATTCTTATTATAGACCAAGGTTATAAAGCGGAGTGCTTATACATCCTTCATTCCCAGGTGTGGTTGGGTTTATGCGCTCTTCAGGAAGCCCTGGGCACTTCAATGATGAACAGAACAGAGGACACTTACGAGCAACTGCAGAGTAGTTAAAATGACTGATGGAGAAATATGGGGTGGCGCCGCCTCCGGTCAGGTCACTGAGGATAAAGGAAGGAGTAATTAAGATGGTTGTGTAATGCTTCTTGCAGAGAGGAAGCCTCTGCAGGCTGTACGCAGTCAGCAGGGATGGGGGTCAGGAAAGGGAACGAGGTGATTTGGAGAAGGCTCATTAAGATGAAAATGAAGGAAAGGGTGAGACACTGCATGTGAACAGAAGGAAGAAGCCAGTCAAGTGCTGGCACTGAGAAGGTTACAGCTTTCAGGGAGTAATTTGCAATCCTTATGCTCAAATATCAAGGTAGAATGAGAATCCAAGTTCCTCTGTTCCAACTCTTCATGTTGACTAATGACATTTTCTTTACCACAACTCTGCTAATTGAGAGGGGAAAATGAATGTCAGCTCAATGCTAATTTTAGCTCAAACTAACCTTTGACTAGTGGCCACAGTTGGAACTAGTTTTTCATTCCCCGAAGTTCCAAGCTAAGCCAACGCTCCTCTGAGGAGCAACAAGAAACCTGTCTTCTGTTCCTGTCCCAGGAGACTCCTTCCATCCCAGCTGAGTCAGAAAGACACGGGAGGGTTGGGATGGTCAGAAGTGGACAGACAGTACCCCTGTCTGCTCGTGACCATCTGCTGCCTCCAGCTTCTCTGTTTTTCTCCAACTGACTCTGGGCTAAAGTGTGAAGTTAGATGAAGGGGGACCATTTCCTCCTCGCAGGTGTACTGATTAGCTTTGGCCTTGCCAACAAAATGGTCTCCATTTGTGAACCACATGATATCTCTATCACAGCCACCACGGGCGTGTTGTTGAAAGTTGATTGCCAGGCCCCATCCTGCACTTTCTGAATCAATATTCCTGTTAGAACTTTGGAATCTGCATTTTTTAGAAAGTGCAAAGTAATGCTTTGGAGACATGTCTCTCACTGAATTTCTTCTCTCAACCTGTTGCCTTCTCCTCAATTAGACCCAGCGCAGATCCCCTGAGAGGCTCTGAAATACCATAAGGAGCCACATGTGAAGTCAGTGCTTCTCCCTGGACAGTCTGGCATCCCCACTTACTCTCCTATCAGAGTGAATTCCTTGTCTATCATTCCCATGCTTGCTTGTGAGACTAAAGGATCCAGAGTGACATCATCAAGATGGTGGAATAGACAATCTCAGCACTGCTTCCCCCAACAACTGTTAAAACACAAAAACTGCCATTCTGTAATCACTGGAACTTGGGAGAAGAGGAGGAGAGACCTGCTGAGTCTGTGAAGGCATGGATAGCCACAGCGAGAGGAAAGAGGGATTAGAACCATCCCCGACTGCTCACAGAGCAGCTCCCCAAAGATGAGAAAGCTGCAGCAGTACCCTTTGCATAAAGCTACTTGGGATCTGCTGGGAAGAAGAGTGCTGTGATCACTGGCACCCATCAGAGAGCAGCGTAGGCAGCTTATCTGCTTTCTGATCAGCATGGGTGCCACACGGTGGAGACTGGTCAGTGTGATAGAAGTGCAGAGGGCACAGTTGATGGGAAAGACCCAGTCTCAGGCTGGAATTTCCACACAGACCAGTGGCATTTATGGTGACTCCCCGTCCCCCACCTCTATGACCAGGAAGTGACTAAAAGGCCAACACTCAAAATCTGGTCTGCACAAAAATTTCTCCTCAGGCTGAGAAACAACACAAAGGTAGTAATTTAGTTCAGGAACAGAGTTCAAGTTCTGGTCCCCTCAGGAAGTTCCCCCCAAATTCAAGAATTAGCCACAGGACAGAAAATTAGTTCAATAACAGTTTTTAGTGGTATCGGTTGCTATTAATCCACCATACAATGGAAAAAAACTCACAGACCAGAGACAAAGTTCTGACATTGAGCAGAAAAGGCCAAACACCACCAAAGTATACCTATAAAACCTAGAAAAGGTAGCTGTTTCCTCAAATGCCTAGGCAGCAATGTAAAGACACAAAGATCAAGAAAGTACAGAGAAATATGACACAATCAAGGCAAACTAACAAGGTGCCAGAAATGGACCCAGAAGAACAGTGGAGTTATGAAATGTTTGACAGAGAATTCAGAATAATCCTTCTAAAGATATCAGGGAATCGCAAGAAAATACAGATAGAAAATTAAATGATATTTGAAAAACAATTCAGGAGCAGAACAAGAAACTGGGCAAAGAAATAGAATCAATTGAAAGAAAAACAAATAGGAATTTTAGAAATAATACATTATCTTGGGCTGGCCCGGTGGCGCACTGGATAGTGCGCCGCTTGGGAAGCGCGGTGGCGCTCCTGCCCGAGGGTTCGGATCCCACATACAGACCGGTTCCCGCTCACTGGCTGAGCGAGGCGCAGGAGCAACACCGAGGCTTGCAATCCCGTTGCCGGTCCCGGTCCGGTACGGGGGCAACACTGAGGGTTGCGATCCATTGCCGGACACGGAAAAAGAAAAAAAAAAAAAAAAAAAAAAAAAAAAAAAAA
>NW_007730331.1:79830-82381 GCF_000696425.1 Galeopterus variegatus | reverse complement strand
GAAAAAAAAAAAAAAAAAAAAAAAAAAAAAAAAAAAAAAAGAAGTAATACATTATCTGAACTGAAAAACTTGATAGAATACTCCAGGAGTGGACTTGATCAAACAGAGAAAAGAATCAGTGAGCTTGAAGACTGAAATTATCCAATCAGAGGATCAAAAAGAAAAAAGAATAAGAAAAATGAAACAGAATTGCAGCAATTCTGGGACTCCTTCAAGAGATATAACCTCTGCATAATTAGCATACCTGGAGGAAGTGAAAAAGGAAGAGACCTAAATAGTACATTTAAGAATATAGTGGCTGAAAACCTCCCAAGTATAGAGAAAGAGGACAGCATTCAGGTTCAGGAAGGTCAGAGGTCACCAGTCAAATTCAATCCAAAGAAGAACACCCTGGCACATCATAATCCAATTATCAAAAACCAAAGATGAAGAAAGAATACTGAAAGCAGCAAGGGGAAAGAAACACATAATTTTTAATGG
Organism: Galeopterus variegatus; assembly: GCF_000696425.1. Classification (NCBI taxonomy): domain Eukaryota; kingdom Metazoa; phylum Chordata; class Mammalia; order Dermoptera; family Cynocephalidae; genus Galeopterus; species Galeopterus variegatus. The sequence continues at coordinate 81,901 of NW_007730331.1, read as the reverse complement.
AGCTCCAAAAGGCTGTCAGAGGATTTCTCAGTAGAAACCCTACATGCTGGAAGAGAGGGGATGATATATTTAAAGCGCTAAAGGAAAATGACTGTCAACCAAGGATTCCGTACCCAGAAAAACTAGCCTTCAAATATGAAGAGAAATAGTCTTTTCCTCCCCAGACAAACAAATGCTAAGGAAAGTTACCAATCTACCTTATAAGAAATGCTAAAGGTAGTTCTTCATGTAGAAAGATGATGTTAAAGTGTAACAAGAAAATGTTTGAAGGCACAAAACTCATTAGTAAAGTAATTACAAAAGCAATCTCAGAATACTCCAATGTTGTAAGGGTGGTGAATAAACCACTTATTTCCTTACTATGAAGACTAAAGGACACACCCAACAAGATAATAACAAACTCAACAACTGTATAAGAGATAGACAACATTAAAAGATGTAACTTGAAACACAAAATGTCAAAAAGGGGAGAAAGAAAGGACATCAAAGAGTAGAGCTGGCTTTGTTTTTTTTATTTTTTGCCTTAGCAATCAAAGTTAAATTGTTATTAGTTAAAACTAATCTGTCATAACTATAACATGTTTTTTGTTAGCCTCATAGTAACCATAACACAAAAACCTATAGTAGACATACTAAAAATATATAGTGAGAAATCAAAATATACTACTAGAGAAAACCACTTAATCACAAGGGAATACAGTAAAACTGGAAAAAAGGAAATAAGGATCTACAAATCAACCAGAAAAAAATGGCAGTGCCCGTCCCTATATATCAATAATAATCCTAAATATAAATGGGTTAATTCCCTAATTAAAAGACACAGAGTGGCTGATTACATCAAAAAACAAGATCAAACAATATGCTGCATACAAGAAACTCACTTCACCTACAAGGACACACACTGATTGAAAGTGAAGGGATGGAAAAATNAAAAAAGGAAATAAGGATCTACAAATCAACCAGAAAAAAATGGCAGTGCCCGTCCCTATATATCAATAATAATCCTAAATATAAATGGGTTAATTCCCTAATTAAAAGACACAGAGTGGCTGATTACATCAAAAAACAAGATCAAACAATATGCTGCATACAAGAAACTCACTTCACCTACAAGGACACACACTGATTGAAAGTGAAGGGATGGAAAAATATATTTCATACAAATGGAAATAAAAAAAGAGCAGGAGTAGCTATACTTATATCAGATAAAATATAGTTGAAGCCTAGGAAAGTAAAAAAAAAAGATAAGATCATTATATAATGATAAAGGGACCAGTTCAACAAGAGAATATAACAATTCTAAATGTATATGCATCCAACACTGGAGCACCCAGATATGTAAAGCAAATACTGCTAGACCTAATGGAAGAAATAGACTCCAACACAATAACGGCTGGGGACTTTAATACCCCCCTTTCAGCAAAGGAAAGGTCATCCAGACAGAAAATTAACCAGGTGTTAGTTAATCTCCACTCTAGACCAATTAGACCTAACAATTATTTATAGAACATTTCATCCAACAGTTGCAGAATACATATTTTTCTCAGCAGCACATGGAACATTCTCTAAAAAAAGAAAAAAGTCACAAAAAAAGTCTCAATAATTTTTAAAAATTGTAATCATATCAACAATCTCATCCAACCACAATGAAATAAAATTAGAAATCAGTAACAGAAGAACATTGGAAACTGTACAAAAACATGGGAATTAAACAACATGCTCCTGACCAAGAAATGATTCAAAGAAGAGATTAAAAAGTTCCTGGAGACAAGTGAAAATAAAAACACCACATACCAGAGCCTAAGGGATTCAGCAAAAGCTGTTGTGAGAGGGAAGTTTATAGCAATGAATGCCTACATCAAAAAAGTAGACAGATGTTAAATGAATAACCTAACATTACACCTGAAGGAACTAGAAAAACAAAAACAACTGAAACTCAAAATTAGTAGAAGGAGAGAAATAACAAAGATCAATGCAGAAATAAACGAATTATAGACTAAAAAACAATATGAAAGAATGATAATAACAAAGTGTTGGTTTTTCAAAAAGTGAAAAGTTGATAAACGTTTAG
>NW_007730331.1:77517-78167 GCF_000696425.1 Galeopterus variegatus | reverse complement strand
AACAAGGATTCCCAGTTTCCCTGCACTTATTCAACATAGTACTGAAAGTTCTAGCCAGTGCAATAAGGCAAGAGAAAGCAATAAAGAGCATCCAAATCCAAAAGGAAGAAGCAAAACTATCCTTATTTGTAGATGATCATATACATAGAAAACCCTAAAGACTCCATAAAAAAACTACTAGAGCTTAAAAATGAATTCAGGACAGTGGCAAAATACAAAATCAACACACAAAAATCATTAGTCTTCCTATATGCCAATGATGAAATAGCGAAAGAAAATAATCTCAGTCACTGTAGCTCACAGAAAATCAAATACCTAGGAGTAAATTTAATTGAGGTGGTGAAAGACCTCTATAATGAAAACTATAAAACATTGGGGGGAAAAATTGAAGAGGATGCAAATAAATGGAAAGATAACCCATGTTCATGGGTTGGAGGAATTGACACCTTCAAAGTGTCCATATGATTCAAAGCAATCTACACATTCAGTGCAATCCCTATCAAATTACCAATGACATTCTTCACAGAGATAGAAAAAATGATCTTAAAATTTTTATGGAATCACAAAAGACTCCCCCATATAGCTAAAGCAATTTTGAACAAAAAGAACAAAGTTGGAGGCATCACACTTCCTGACTTCAAAATATACTA
>NW_007730331.1:73847-75648 GCF_000696425.1 Galeopterus variegatus | reverse complement strand
GTGGTATGTGAATACAATGGAATACTATTCTGCTATCAAAAAATAAAATGTTGTTACCTGTAGCAACATGGGTGGAACTGGAGATCCTCATGTTAAGTGAGGTAAGCCAGGCACAGGACAAATACCAGATGATATCACTCATATGTGGAATCTAAAAAAACCCCCCAAAACCCCTGAAAAAGTATTTCTCATAGAAGTAGAGAGTAGAATAATTGTTACCAGAGGCCAGCAGGGGAGGGGAGATATAAGGAGAATGGGTGGATTAACAGGTACAAAGCTGTGCTCTCTACCCTAAGTCAGTCAATTTATAGTATATGCATGTATTGAAACCACACACTGCACCCCCCAAATATGTGCAAATATGCATTAAAGAAAGAGCATAAAGACTCCAGCTGTCATTCCTTCCCTTGCTGCTTGAGAGGAGGGGGAGAAGGCTGGAAGCACTTCTGCCCTGTGACCCAGGCCTCAGACTTACCTGGGTCTTTGCATGAGGTGATAGTAGAAANTGCATTAAAGAAAGAGCATAAAGACTCCAGCTGTCATTCCTTCCCTTGCTGCTTGAGAGGAGGGGGAGAAGGCTGGAAGCACTTCTGCCCTGTGACCCAGGCCTCAGACTTACCTGGGTCTTTGCATGAGGTGATAGTAGAAATGGGCCTCATAGGAGAGGCACAGGCCGCTTACCTTGCAGGGGCTGTATCTGTGCCCCTCTGTATCTCAGACCTGCACTCTGAGAAGCTCCTCATGTCTGTTGGGAAAACCTCTGTCCCCACTAGACTGGCTGCTCTTTGAGGACAGGTAACAACATTTTATTTTTTGATAGCAGAATAGTATTCCATTGTATTCACATACCACNGAAAGAATGATAATAACAAAGTGTTGGTTTTTCAAAAAGTGAAAAGTTGATAAACGTTTAGCTAGTCTAATGAAGAAAAAAAATGAGAGAACTCAAAAACTAAAATCAGAAATGAAAAAAGAGACATTACAATGGATTCCACAGAAATGCAAAGGATTGTAAAAGACTGCTATGAACAACTATATGTGAACAAACTGGAAAACCTAGAAGAAATAAATTTCTGGACACATACAGCTTACCAAGTTTGAATCATGAACTAGAAAACCTAAACAGACTGATAACAAGTAATGAGGTTGAAGCAGTAATAAAAAGTCTCCCAACAGAAAAAAATCCTCAGGACCAGATGGCTTTACTATCAAATTCCACCAAACATTTAAAGAGTAACTAATACCAATTCTTCTCAAACTCTTCCAAAAAATTGAAGAGGGAATACTTCCAAACTCATTCTACAAGGCCAACATTCACCTTATACCCAAACTGGAAAAAGATCCAACAAAAAAAGAAAACTACAGACCAATATCCCTAATGAACACAGATGTAAAGATCCTCAACATAATACTAGCAAACAGAATCCATCAACACATTAAAAAGATCATAAACCATGATCAAGTGGGATTCATCCCAGGGATGCAGGGTGTTCAACATATGCAAATCAATAAATGTGATACATCACATCAAAAGAATGAAGGAAAAAACCCATATGATCATTTCAATAGGACCGGAAAAAGCATTTGATAAAATCCAACACCCTTCATGATAAAAACACTCTGAACTAGATATAGAAGGAATGTCTTTCAGAACAATAAAGGCCATATATGACAAACACTCAGCTAATATCATACTGAATGGACAAAAATTGGAGGCTTTTCTTCTAAGATCTAGGCCAAAACAAGGATTCCCAGTTTCCCTGCACTTATTCAACATAGTACTGAAAGTTCTAGCCAGTGC
>NW_007730331.1:71388-72412 GCF_000696425.1 Galeopterus variegatus | reverse complement strand
ATGGAATCACAAAAGACTCCCCCATATAGCTAAAGCAATTTTGAACAAAAAGAACAAAGTTGGAGGCATCACACTTCCTGACTTCAAAATATACTATAAAGCTATACTAACCAAAACAGCATGGTACTGGCATAAAAATAGAAAAATAGATCAATGAACAGAACAGAGAGCCCAGAAATAAATCCTTACATTTACAGCCAACCCATTTTCAACAACAGAACCAAAATTATACAACAGGAAAAGGATAGCCTCTTCAATAGATGGTGCTAAGAAAACTGGATATCCACATGCAGAAGACTGAGACTAGATCCTCCTCTCTCACCCTACACAAAAACCAGCTCAAAACAGATCAAAGACCAAAACTGAAGACCCTAAACTATGAAATGACTGGAATAAAACATAGGGGAAAAGATAACAAAATGGGAGTGGGCAGCACTTTTTTGAACAAGACTACAGAGGCTCAGTCAAATAAAGAAAAAAAAATGGACCACATCAAAATAAAACACTTTTGCACAGCAAAGGACACTATCAACAAGGGGAAGAGAAAACTTACACAACAGGAGAAAGTGTCTGCAAACTACACATCATACAAAGAGCTAATATCCAGAATATATAAGAACCTTGAAACAACTCTGCAGCAGAAATAACAAATAACCCCATCCAAAGATGGGCCAAGGGCTCGAACAGACATTTCTCAGAGGAAGACATACAAATGGCCAAAAGGCACACAAAAAAACACTCAACATCAGTACTCATCGGGAAATGCAAATTAAAACCACAGTGAGATATTATCTTACGCCAGTTAATATGGCTGTGACCAGCACGACAAAAAGTAGCAAATGCTGGTGAGGATGTGAAGAAAAGGGAGCATCCTACATTGTTGGTGGGAATGGAAATTGGTACAGCCATTGTGGAAAACAGTATGGAGTTTCCTCAGGGAACTAAAAACAGACCTACCTTTGACCCAGCTATCCCATTACTGGGCATATACCCAAAGAAAATGCAATTGATATAGGACACCTGC
>NW_007730331.1:68275-69143 GCF_000696425.1 Galeopterus variegatus | reverse complement strand
CAGCATTAGCCTCTGAGAAGCATGATGTCACAAAAGTGGGTCCTTAGGCAAGTTTTTCATCCTCTCCAACACTCAGTTTTCCCATCTATGAAATGGGAACGTTAGTGCGCATTGGAAACCATTTCACAGTTGTGAGAACTGAACGAGATAGTAAATGTGACCTGCTTACTGGCGCTTAATAATAGGTAGCAGTTCTTATGTGCCCCGTTTGGCTTATTCCACTGCCTTAGAAAGAAAAGGGAAGGTCCAAGGAGATGTCAACCACCAGAAAAGGGATTAGTGATAAACGAGAAGCTCATGGTCTCACAAATAGCCCTAGAGCTTTCAGAAGAGCAGTGGGCACACATGTTTCCTATCTGCTCTGGCATGAAACCACACATTTATGTTTTTGTAAAAACCTCAAACAGCTTTGCCCTAAATACATACTATCATATAGCAAGTAAAAAAAAAATAAGTCTTTTTTAGAAAGTCAGATTTATTTTGCATTCAAACCTGCAGCTCAGACAACAGGATATGATTTCAGGGAAGAAAAAGCACAAGGTTTCTGCCCGCAATCCTAAGAGCTGTTTCCAGCATTATTTCATGAACAACACGTGAAACCAAACAACAGAATTCAGTCCAATGTGCAGAGAGAAAGCCTAACCAGTATTGCTCAGGTAAGATTCTCAGCTAATGGCTACACGGGCCAGGAAGCTGTTACCCTGGTGGAACAAGCTTTACGAACATGATGTTCTTTTCCCCCACTGCATTACAGAAAATTCGGGAAGTATAAATGAAAAATAATCTTGCCCATAATTATATCACTCGATCTCCTGTCAACATCTTGAGGCTATTGCCAGTGATGTGCTGAATCTGGCTTGAACCAGTT
>NW_007730331.1:65034-67777 GCF_000696425.1 Galeopterus variegatus | reverse complement strand
TTAGGAAATGCCGTGGGGGGAGTATTTACATCACAGTAATTGGCACATGCCCCAAACCAGATACAAACCAAGGTTTTTTTTTTTTTAATCAGCACAAACCTGGTTATTGTCTTCTAGTCTTTTTTTTTCTTTTTCTGTTTTAACCAGTGTATCTAATTTTTCATTTAACATACAAGCACAAGCATTTTCTCCTAGCATATAAAAACTCATTAGCACCAATTTTTAATAGAAACAAAATTTGAATAGATGTACCATAAGTTAGTTAGTGGTTTAATGATTGGATATTTACCTTGCTTCCAATGATAGAAAATTCTGCTTCAGGGGCTGGCCAGTTAGCTCAGCTGGCTAGAGTGCAGTGTTGATAACACCAAGGTCAAGAGTTCTGATCCCTGTACAGGTCAGCTGCTAAAAAAAAAAAAAAAGTTTTGCTTCAGTGAGCATATTTATGTATAAAGTGTCAGATTCCAGAAATACACTCACCTAGTTAGGCTACCTATGAAACTATTTTACAGATTGTAAGACTGAGACCCAGAGAGTTCCTTGGCTCCTTGTGTTTTCCCTAGCAACAAGCTTAACACTCTGAGTTTCAGTTTCAGTCTGAGTTTCAGTCTACTCCTCCCTTCCCCGTTAGTTCTTGAACTCCTTATAGTCAGTAACATATATTTTGCTTTGTATTCTTAGTACCTAGTGCAGTGAGTGCTTGGTTTACAGAAAGCATGCAATAATAGCTGTCAATCAAAACAACACTTCATTTATGTCTAGAAGAGGTGTAGCAATTTTTAATACTGCCTGCATTTCCACCAAACCCTAGACGATATTGAGATCAATAAAGTCAATGAAAAAGGTCATCTTGGCACTGTGTTAGTTTGCAGAAGAGAAGTACAAGATGAAATAGGCACAGGTGCCCCGTGAGTGCTGAGAGGAGATTGGGGTCTTCTAACATTGAAGAACTGTGCACTGGACATGCCTCAGCCTCTTCAGGGAAACTCCCCCGACAGCTTCAGTCCTCACTGATCCCTTTTTCCTCTGATCTTCACAAGTGCCTTTCCAACCAGGTACTTTATCTTTAAAACAGTCTGACCCGCCCTAGTAACACGGGGCCAATAGCCAGGAAAGGTCAATCTCAAGATCAGCACCAAAGTCTGACAGTCACACTCTCAGCTTCTCTTCCACCATGGCTCATAGTCCATTCGATCTCTTCCCAACCTTCACCTTTGACTTTGTCTCCTAGTTTTCTCTCCTCTCATGATCTTTGCACTTGAGATTTTCTGGATTTACGACTACTTAATCTGTATCTCAGTGGAGAGAATCCAACAGATCTGAGTTGGATTCCTGGCTTTGCCATTTGCTAGTTGTTTGACCTTTGTCAAGTGATTTAACTCTCTGGGTCTCAGTTTCATGTTTTGTAACACAGTTTCATGATTATGAGAAAATCAAATGAGCTCTTGCATGTACTAGGCATTCAATGAAAGGACGCTTTTGCTGTTATGATTTTCTAAAATATTTGGGTCATACTCATCCTCTGATTTTTAAAAAAGTTCGGCTACCTTGAGTAGAAACCTCCAACCTGGCCATAGCTTCACTTCCAGATCCAAACCATACTTTCTTCCCACCTGTGTCCCCAGGTACTTTTCAAGCCTGCTTTAGTGTCATGCAGGTCCAGCATTTGGTTTCCAGTTGTTGCAGCCGTGTGAGTTTAATCTCCCTAGTGCAGACTCATGCACCTGACAGTAGGGACTGTCTTGCTTCTGCTCCTGCAGGGGCTGGACACTGGCCAGTGAGATCCCAGGACATACACATCGACTGACTGAGTTAAGAGGACTTAAAAGGAGGTGTGACACTCTCCTCTTCTGAAATAATTTTATATTAATGATCCGATTTCAATTTTTTAATCGCTTTGAACTGAAAATGAGGTTCAGAACCCAAGACTTCCTTCAAGGATTAGGTTCAGTTGGCCTAGAACTGGGGGGTCATTTTACATTTGCCAGTTCTGCGTCACTGCCCTGCTTATTAATCCTTCGTCTCCTGTTTCTTGACAGAGATTTGTATTTTTCATGCTGTCTCATTCAATTTTCTCAATGACCTGGTGCATTATTCCTATTTTTCAGAAAAAGAAACTGAGATTCAAGGTGACGGAATCACTTGTCCAAGGTCATCCAGTCAGTAGGAGGGCAGGAGTGAAAAGTTCTGTCCTTGTGATTCCAAAGCGTATAATTTGTCTATCGTGGGTCTTCTCTGAATTGCAACTTTTATTATTGATACAATGAAATAAAAATACCCTATTTATCACACCAGATAGTTGTGAAGACCTATGAAGAGGCAGTCTGTGTGGTGAAGACAATGTGACTTAGGGTCTAGCACTGGACAAAGCTGGGCATAGCAGCGAGACAAGAAGGAGCCAAAGCACAGACACGCTGCTGTTGATGACTCAGCAGTTCACCTCTGCGTCTGGAGTAATCAGAGTGTCGGCACGGATCACGGTAAATATCAGGGCCATCAGGAAGGAGACCCAGTGGGAAGTGGCCTCACCAGAACTCGGGATGATACAAAAGGAAAGTGCTGAAAACCAGACTGCAGACAGGCCACAGTCTGCCTAAAAGATGCCCCATTCTCTAGTGAGGGTGGCTGTAGGTAATAAAAGAAAGCTTCTCTGTACTGAATGATAAACGCATTGTCTATAGTTGTTGATGGAGTTTGGGTGTGTTGTCCCCTCCAAAACTCATGTGGCAATTTGATCTCCAAT
>NW_007730331.1:53585-64034 GCF_000696425.1 Galeopterus variegatus | reverse complement strand
GATCATTTTCTAAGTCACGCGAGAGTACCTTCAGACAAGGCTGGGGCACCGGAGGGCCCAATCCTCCTGTCCTCCTGCCTGCTGCGCTCTAAGACCAGCTGTGGCTCTGCTGTCACACTGCCTGAGTTTGAACTCTATGGCCACTTGCCAGGGGCGGGACCCTGGGCATGTCATTTAGCCCCTTTGAGTCTCAACTCTTCACCAATCAAGTGGAGGTAAGACTAACATTCATCCCTTCGGGCCATTGTGGGGCTGACACGACGTTGTGAACATGAAGCACTCAGCACAGTGCCTGGCAACAGAGTACGTGCTTGACAAGTGTGAGCCATTAGCTCATTAGTACCTGAACTTCAGGGATAAAGGAAAAACGCAAGCAAGACTACCATGGCCTTTTTTTTTAAATCTATTAGCCTTTATAGAAACATAAAATGTGGTAGGAAAAGATGAAAATCACAGCAAATGACAGTTTTGAATTATCTGTACACTTCATTTGTCCAGGTTTTTGTTCATTTTACCCAAGGATCTACTGGTTGCCAGGATCTGTCTTGGGGGTTGGGAACGGTGGTCAGTAAGACATGGACTTTGCCCTTCTATTTACCACACCCATAAATAATAAATATAATTGTTTATTCACTTGTCCAAGTGTACTTTAGGGGCAGGGCAGGGGCTGGGGGTGCCCAAAGTTAGTGTACCTGCTCCCTCCATTGGCCCTTCTTCTAAATTTCCTTAACTCTCTGAAAATTCTGTTCATGGAAGGAGTGGACACAGCATTGGGCTTCCAGACTTATCTAGATTCTCATGCAGAATTGGCCCTTTCCCAGCTTCATGACCTTGAGCAAATTACCCGCCTTCTCCGAGCTCTATGATGCTCTCCCAAGAAGCAGCACAGAGTACTGGTCAAGGGCCTGGACCCTGGCATCGCACTGCCTGTACTTTAAATCCAGCTTTCCACTGATGAGCTGGACAAACCACTTAACCTTTCTCTGTCTCTATCCTTATCTGTAAAATGAGGATAATAATGATTCCTGCCTCCTTGAGTTGTTACAGGGAATTAGAAGAGATTAATGCTTGCAAAGTGCTTGCGAGTGCTATAAAAGTCTTAGCTACTATTTTCTCATCTGCACAATAAAATGGAAATAATGCTATGAACCTTGGTCACATTGATGGATATAAGGAGGTGAAATAAAGAGGCTGGAAGCACCTTTGGTGTCTGACTCCCTCACTAGACTGCACACTCTTTGTGCTAAGAGAATGCATGCGATTTGTCTCTGTGCTCCCAGTGCCTAGTCAGGAGTGCAGTAAATGCTTGTGGAATAAACAGAGAACTTCAAAGGTAGACCAGGAAGCCCTTGCCCACAGCTCTGGACCTTTTAAATTTGTTGCTACTTCTGTCTTTGGTAAGCAAAGAAATATCTAATTAAATTTGTAACACTTTAGTCCGGCTATGTTTATATTAATACAATAACAAATTTGAACACACTTAGTTAGTGTCAGCATATAGTAGGCACTCAGTTAAAAAAAAAAGATGGGCGCAGGGAAGCATTAATCATGCAGATGTTCTCATTAATTAATCTCTATAACAGCCTTATTGATATTGCTGAGAAAATAAAAATCTCTTAATTACACTCTCCTGTGTATACATTAATAATAGGTTGTTGTCTATTCTTCTAGTATTTTTGTATCTACGTGTAAATTTATTTGCAAAATGGGATCATGTTACATGTGTTTGTGTTATTCCATTTGGCTGCTATAACGAAATACCATAAACTGAATAGCTTATGAACAACAGAAATTTTCTCACATTTCTGGAGGCTGGGAAGTCCAAGATAAAGGCAGATTTGGTGTTTGGTGAGGGTCCACTTTCTGGCTTATTAACAATTCTTTTTTGCTGTGTCTTCACATAGTAGAAGGACCAAGGGGTCTCTCTCAGGCTTCTTTTATAAGGACACTAATCTCATTCACGAGGGCCCCACCCTCTTGACTTAATCACCTCCCAAAGCCTCCACCTCCTAATACCACCACCTTGCAGGGTTAGACATCAGCATATGAATTTTGGAGGGACACAAATATTCAAGATCATAGAATTGTTTTCAATATAATTTAAAAATATTTAGCAACACAAGGTAATATTTTTCCAAGCCATTAGTTCTTTTTCTGGGATAATTTTTCACTAGTTGTGTATTATTTCAAGTGAGTATACAATAAGTTATCTAAACAGCATCCTGTTGTTAGACAAAATGTCCAGATGGAATTAATTTCAATGTATTCGAAGGAGAAAGATTAAGCAAACGGTCACATAAATAAATGCAAAATTTGATCAGAGGTGAGTGCTATGAAAGAGGTGCATGGTGTCATCAGAGGGCATGGCAGGGAGACTTCAATTGGTTGGAGAGAAAGTCACAAACGAACTGTGAGCTGAGGGCAACTGGGAAGCAAACAGGTGCAGTGAATATCCCAGGATGTACATGGGGAAGGGAAGAGAGCCAAGGAGAGACCCCAGGGATGTCAACAGTTAGCGTTTGTATTAAAAGAGGAGTCTGCGGGCCAACCCTGTGGCTCACTCGGGAGAGTGTGGCACTGGTAGCGCCCAGGCCGCGGGTTCAGATCCTATATAGGACTGGCCGGTGCGCTCACTGGCTGAGCGCAGTGCGGACGACACCAAGCCAAGGGTTACGATCCTCTTACCGGTCATGGAAAAAAAAAAAAATAAATAAAAGAGGAGTCTGCAATGGAGACTGAGAAGGGCAGACAGACAAGAGAGATGGGAAAAAAAAAAAAATAAATAAATAAAAGAGGAGTCTGCAATGGAGACTGAGAAGGGCAGACAGACAAGAGAGATGGGAAGAGACTCAGAAGAGAAAGATATCTCAGATGCCAAAGGAAAAGGGAGCTTCCAAAAAAGGGAGTGGTGCAGTGCTAAATGCTTCAGGGAGATCAAGGAGTTACATGCAGTGAAAAAAGTCCATTGGTGTAAACAGTTCCATGGGACTGGAGACCTTTAAGACAGTAGCTTCATTGGCAAGTTTGGCTCAGAAGCCAGGTTGTTTGGAAGTGAACTAAGGGTTTATTGAGGAAGTGGAAATACAGTGGACAACAGTTTTAGGAACATGGTGATACAAGTAAGGAGGGAGCAGGGGACAGTTACACCAGAGCTTGGGGTCAGGGTATGGTCTGGCTTCACCTCCTCTGTGAGCTTCTCAGTCTCATGCCCACTAAGAGATGAACCTTCCTGTGCCCTCAGACCCTGCCCTCGCCCCTGCAGCCCTGCTTGTTTGTCTATCTCTTTCCACTTCTGTAAGAAATCTGCAGGTAAGAATGTAGTGTTTTGCTACCAGTATATGCCTTTCGATAAGTACTGAATATTTGTTGAATGCATTTAAAAAAAAATCCAGTGTCTCTTTCCACTTCTGTAAGAAATCTGCAGGTAAGAATGTAGTGTTTTGCTGCCAGTATATGCCTTTCGATAAGTACTGAATATTTGTTGAATGCATTTAAAAAAAAATCCAGTTTGAGGTGAGCTTGGGCATTAAAAGGCAAGCAGAGAAGAGGATGAATATTGAGAAGAGAAAAGTGACAGCGTGATATCATGAGGTAGGATAAAGAGGTTGACTTTAAGTAGAGGGTGACACTCTTTCCTCTGAATCAGGAGAAAGGATGGTGGGAATGGGAGCAAATATAGGAACATTTAAAAGACTGGGGGTAGGAACTTGAGGGAGTTAATTTCTTACAATCTCAGTTTTCTCAGTGAAATACTTGAAAAGGGTGCCTGCAAGATAGGATAGCAGGGGTGCGGTGGGTTCTGGAAGAGGATAGAGAAGCGTGGTATTAATCAATAAGAGCAATAAAATTGGGGGTCTGATGGGGTTTACATGGCAGGATCACTGGGCCACCATGAGGGCCTGACTGAGTTTGGAGACTGTAATGCCACTGAATGATATTGAGATGAATTTTTGCATTATTCAACAATGTTCGCATGTCAGAGACACTTGCATTTGGCTGGGATATGTACCCTGCAGTGTCTAGGAGGCGTGACTCTTTCTCTCTCACCACATATGAGTAGCTGTGCACAGAAAGTCATCAGCTTCTCCCTCAGCTTGTCCTAATAAACCCACTGCAGGGCCAGCGAAGAACTGGAAACCAACTGGGACAGATGCATAGAAGAGTGAGTCTTGATTCCTGTCTTCGAGAGACACATGATGCAGACATGTATGCGGAGAACTGCTTTTCTGTAGGATTCGTGTTGGAACAGGAGGAATTACAGTCTACTCTATCCAGCACAGAGGATGAAACCACTGATCCTTCATTCTTTGTTATTCTCAGTAGATTTTTTTTTTTTAGTTTATAGTTGGTATTTGCTTTTTAAAATTTTTATTTTAATTTATCAATATATAATATAGTTGATTTTCATGTCCCTTTACCCATTCCTCTTTTTCCTCCCTCCTTCTCCCCCCTCCCCCATCAACAACATATCTGTTCACTTGTCTTAGTAGATTTTTTATTGGGTTAAGTTCACTGTAGTCCAGTCCATGATGCTGGATTTGTTATTCTAATCAATTGGAATTAGCTTATAGCCTTTAGAAAGGTTGGTTTTCATCAGCACCACACTCTCCCGAGTGAGCCACCGGGACAGCCCCAGAAACGTTGGTTTTCAAATGCAGGTTTTAGAGAGGAATCAAAATGGTGGAAGAGACAGTCCCCAGCATCACTCTTTCCCACAAATCAACCAATTTACAACTACTAAGAAGCAATGACAGCCAAGCTGGGACCACTAGAGCTCAGGCGAAGAGGAGGAGAGACCTACAGAGTTCGTGAAGGCAGGAGAAGCCACGATGAGAGAAGGAAAGAACCACTGCAACTGTTTTGAGCCCCAACCACTTCAAGGCTGGCCCTGGTGAGCTAGACCTGCACAGAGCAGGAGCTGGCAAAGACCGCAGCTGTGCCCTCCGGATAGGGTTGCTTGGAGACTGCAGGGGAGAAGAGGGCCTTGGTGGCCCCAGGCCAGCGAGACCACTGGCAGGGTTCCCGTGGACCCGCATAGGAGTGAGGGGCCACAGACAACTGAAAAAAGGAACCACTCAAAGGCCAGTGAGTCATCACAAGGGACTGGCACATGGCCCATCCCATGGGAAGTGTTTGGAGTGTGGGTGGTGGGGGAGAGGGGCCATCAGGGTAACATTGGAGCACAGTATGGACAGCTTATCTGCCTTTCAGTCAGTACAGGACCACTCAGTGGAGACTGGTCAGAAATATAGAACTGCAGAGGGTGCAGTTTGCTGAAAAGACTCAGACCCAGACTAGAGTTTCCACACAACCTAGGTGCACCAGACCTCACAAGACCTGGAAGTACATACAAGGCCAACAATTAAAACCTTAGCTGCACAAAATAGCCTTCTCCAGAGAATCAACAGCACAGCAGCAATTTAGCTCAACCACACAGCTCAAGTGCTGGTTCCCACAGGAAGTTCCCCCATTTTAGAAGTAAGCAAAGAACAACAGATTAGTTCCAGTGCAGAGTTTAAGTGGTGGGGGTGGCTAATAATCCAACACAGAACTGAAAGAAAAAACAAAAAACCCACAGATCAGAGACAAAGTTCTGATATTAACCAGAGAATGTCTAATGCCACCAAAGAACACCTATAAAAACCAGAAGGACCAGAAGCCCCCCAGGTCCCCAAGCCAGGGTACAGGGGGTACGAGGGCCTCAGGCACACTCCACTGACATCTGCATTCAGCCCAGGGACAACTGAGCCACCGCCAGAAATCCCCCAAGCACCCGAGTCAGAGTGGGGGGAACCTGCAGGCCTCAGCCCTGCCTCCCTGCCCTCCACAACCAGGCCAGCACAGGAGCCAACTTTGGGCCACCCCAGCCCCCAGCTCCACCTCTGTCCCCTTCTCCCCTCCCTTTCCCCACTGCTCTGCAACATCTTTGAATGTAAAAAAAAAAAAAAAAAAAATTTTTTTTTTTGTCTTTTTTTTTTTTTTTTCGCAGCCCAGGGACAACTGAGCCACCGCCAGAAATCCCCCAAGCACCCGAGTCAGAGTGGGGGGAACCTGCAGGCCTCAGCCCTGCCTCCCTGCCCTCCACAACCAGGCCAGCACAGGAGCCAACTTTGGGCCACCCCAGCCCCCAGCTCCACCTCTGTCCCCTTCTCCCCTCCCTTTCCCCACTGCTCTGCAACATCTTTGAATGTAAAAAAAAAAAAAAAAAATTAAAAATACAGGTTTTATTATTATTTAGATATGACAAGGCCAACACTTCAGGAAATGACTGCCATTGAGGAGACAATTTGTTATACTCATATCCTGAGAGGAGGGGACACTTTAGGCCACAGGGGCCACTTGGGGAAGCACTGGGGTGGGTCAGGAGCCGGGGTGGGGGTCAGGGGGATGGGCCTGTATTGTGGTTTCTGAGGGAGGAAGGTGGCGAGGCAGGTCAGCAGGCTTAGGATTGGCTAGCTTGGATAATTTCGGCAGGCTCTGAGGTGTAGGGGCTGTCCCTCGTTGTTCGGAACCTGGTCCTGGGATGATTAGGGAAGGTGGATAGTGCCCCAGAATGTGAAAGCCCTGTGAGAGCTCCATAAAGGAGGTGGTTGGGGTCTGGGCTCTGGAATGGTTGGCTTGTATTTGAAAAGCGTGCTCACAGATGAGCTGTTGATTACCTCTAGAAACTGGCTAACCCCAGGAGCGACGGTCTCTCCAGGGTCAGCAAGACACCAAGATATCAAAGCATCAGAGTATGGAAGATAAAAGACATAGTTAATACAAGCTTGGAGTAGAAATGATCTTATTAGAAATACCGAAGGAGTGATGCATCGAAAGCAAGTATCTGCACTCAAATGGCATTTGCTGTCTTGCTTTAGGGGCTTGGTTTGGCCAGACCAGGGTAGTACCCATCGTAAAATGTCATGAACAATGGGCATTTTTCAGATCAACTGTGATGCCTTGGGACCCCTCAGTTAACATCTGGGGGTGCGGGGATGGTGCACAGATCCGACTGTCCTGTCTACAGCTCTTGGTTGTGGGTTATCAGGGGAGAGAAGGAGAAGGATTCTTCGTGCACAGAACCCTCAGGACATGGCCCTCCTCTGCTTCACAAGAGCTCAAGTCCTTCTCCAAAGAGGAAGAGAGACTGACACAAAGAACTGCCAGGTCGGTGGCCTCATCCAAGTCATGGCATTTCCTATATTTATTCATGCACTCCTTCAGGTATGTGACACGGTGGCAGAGTCCCTGGTGCCGGTGACACAGATGACAAAGATCTTCCCCTTGCATCAAGGGGCTCCCTGTCTCATCGGCAATAGGAACCAGTGAACAGACCAGGCAGTCAGTGCGATGTGTGCGCTAGGTTGCAGGGGTGTCCCTGGGGCTCTGAGACTCTTCTTTGCAATGTCATCGAGTTGGTCTTTTGGCTTCACTGCGTATGGTCTTTTGACTCCATCATCCACATCCCTCTGTTGACCCTGAGCCCAATGCTAAATGGGATGAAAACTGGCTGACTAACCACGGGTGATGAGGTCTGCTCACCCAGGATTGGACTCTGTTGGTTTGGCTTCGAGGTCCCTTCCCAGCCAGAGTTGGAGCTGCTCTGGAGACCTTGTCCTGATCCTGTTTCCCTCCCACAGACGTGTGTCAAAGTCTGTGGGCTCTGATGAGCTTGAACACACGTGTCTGTTTCGGCTCCCTGTACCCCTTCAGACATTCAGTAGACAGGACTGACCAGGACCACAGGTTTGTTTGCGGCTGCCTCCTGGGGGTCCTCAGACCGACAGAGGACTCCTGCCTAGGGGTCTGTAGTGTGGTCGATTCCCCAGGCTCTGTACCACCCTCTCTAACCTACCCACGTTCTTCCAGCTCCTCCAGGCCACAGATAAGATATTGAGGCCAAAATGACAAGCATAAAAACAATAGTTAGAAAGGGCCAGATTAATAGTGACTGTGCTGATGTGAACACTACTTGAATAACCCTTTACTGTTCACAAACCATGGTGATAGTCATTATGTCACTTGGGTCTCACAACAAAAACCTATGAGGTAAGCATTACTATTTCCCATTTAGCAAAGCGGTAGACCAGAATGTTCAGAGGCTTGTCCAAGGTCATGGAGCTGATAACGACAGGTCACGTTTTCCTAACTTCCAGCTCAGTGATCTGGACACTACTCCACTAAGTTACTGTAAACTAATGGCTTAAGTCAGGGTTTTCCAAAGGAAGATCTGTTGAGCAGTAGTTTGGGGGATGTTTATAGATGGAAAAACAAAAGAGAGTTTCATGATCAGATCTTTTTGAGAAACACTGTGAGTTAAACATAATGAAATGATTTTATTTACCGTGGGATCTTTAGAACCTTTAACATGTTAATTTGCATCATGACCCCTCAAGAAAGACATATCATGTGCGACTTTGCCCTTTTTCTTTTTAAAACCACAGTACTATTTTCCTAAGAACATTTCGAAGGACATTCTTAGGAACACACTTTGGGAAATGCTGTCTCAAAGTGTTAGGATTTGTATTTTAACAGAGGAATCTGGAAGCCAACAATTTCCAAGGCTGAAGTTCAGGGTTATTGGGAATTCTGACATATGATCTGGATGGTCGGGGAGGTGTGTGAGGCAGGAAAGCACTCAAAACAGGGTTTTTTGCAGCCATACACTGGAGAGAGCAGGTCCGAGAACCTACTTTGTTTTTTTTTTATCAGCCCCAGTGGGATTGAGGTCATGGTAGAGAAAAAAAAGTGCTCACTTAGTCCTTTCCAAGTGGCTGGTCACAGCTGAGTGGGTGCTGGTGGGTGTCGAGGAGCCATCCCCCAACTAGGAGCTCAAGTCCTGAGTGATTGCTGTAACCCTGGGAGGCCCAGCCAGGCGGGAGCCAGGTTGGTGAAGACTGAGAACTGCACAGAAGACGCCGAGCCCAGACTTGAAAATAGCCCAAGAGAAAACAGCGCTGTTGTGAAGGCTGAGCTTGGCCAGCCCGCCTGCGCCCGGAGCTCCCCTGTGTCAGAGGCAGGGGAGGCAGGGACCGCCACGCCAAGGCGACCTCTTCCCGGTTGCTTCCAAGCTGCTGACTAAGTTGCTGCTCGCTGATGTTTTCTTTTACTAAATGATGCACATATTTCCTTTGGCCACCAGCGTTCATTTAGACCAGCTTTCTGAGAATTGCGGGGACAGCCCCTGGGGTCTTATGTTGGAAGAAGAAGCCTGCAGAAGTTCTTGGTGGCCAAGAATAACAGAAAGGAAAAGGAAGGGAACCTGTGGAGGAGCGGCCCTCCGAGGACTCCTGCTTTGTAAAGATCTTTTCCAGAAGATTATGAGAGAAACGGGACAAAATTCAAAGGGAAATACGATCTATCTTCTATGATGAATTTTTGAATAATTTCCAGGATGTATAATTCTTATCACCAATAGATGTACGTTTTGAGGGGAAGAGCCGTGATAGAGACCCTACATCTTGGCAAATCTCAGAAATGAGAATGGGTCTCCAGGAGTTCGGTGCATTGTGAGCTCCTCTAAGCTTCGAGTTCTCTCCTTGCATGCTCCTCTGTCAGCTTCCGGCTGGCCCCCTGTGAACCCCTCTCAAGAGTCAACCCCCCTTTACCTAATTAACAATTCTTTATATTAAATTTTCCCTCTTCTATTTTCTGGTGTGGCTTCTGAGTACTGCATGAACCCTGATTGATAGAGATCATTGCAGACTCTGAATTTCATATTTTCCTGGTGGATTGACTGTTTCATCACGATGAAATAGCTGTCTTTATTTCTGGAAATGCTTTTGCCTTAAAGCCAAAGTTACTTTGTTTTGTAGTAGAACAACAAATCCATTTTTCTTTTGACTAGCATTAGCATAAAATATTTTTTCTTTCTCTTTACTTGCTATCTTTCTGTATCCTTATTTTTAAGTTGTATTTTTTTTGTAATTAGCATACAATTGAGTTTTGTTCACCTTATTCCAAGCGTGATACCCATCTGGAGTCTCAACAGAAAGCCCGGGTGTTACCAGGGCCCTTTCTCTTTGACACTGCCAAAATCTCCGTTCAGCCTCTCAGCTTTCATCTCTAGCTTTCTGATCAATGATCTTTCTGTATCCTTATTTTTAAGTTGTATTTTTTTTGTAATTAGCATACAATTGAGTTTTGTTCACCTTATTCCAAGCGTGATACCTATCTGGAGTCTCAACAGAAAGCCCGGGTGTTACCAGGGCCCTTTTTCTTTGACACTGCCAAAATCTCCGTTCAGCCTCTCAGCTTTCATCTCTAGCTTTCTGATCAATAACCAAACAGTGCCAAATATAAATATCATCTCCCTGGGCTTCCCTTTTTCTTCAAGCTTTTAGCCCCTTAAATCTTTGCTTCCTGCATTTTCTTCTAATACCTTCAAATCGATATTTTTTTTAAAAAATAATTTGTCTAGTTTTTCTAGTTGTCTTGGAGAGAGGATTGTTCTGAAATGAGTTAATC
>NW_007730331.1:51937-53167 GCF_000696425.1 Galeopterus variegatus | reverse complement strand
GGGTAGCTCGGGATGAAGAAATGTCATGTGTGTTTAGAGCTTGTACGGACTGAGAGGGTCCAGTTTTTGGGGTGGTGAATGGTGTGGCATATCCCGATGGAGTGAGGAAGGAGGTGGGACACGGCCTGGTGCAGGAGGACACCTGGCTCCTCTTCTTGTCGCTGCTGTGTGAAGTCTGGGGTGGCGCATGGGGCAGGGCTGGAGCCAGAAGCCCTCTGACACTACGGGAGATTTAGGGGAATCCCAGTGAAGGTAAAACCAGATGAAATCTAGTCAATACTTAATTACACTTTTAAACCAGAGAGATAGTTGTATCTTGGTGTTTGTATTTCTTCACATACTGCTTTATATTTATATTTAAATTTGTAAACAATTTTCAGTTATTCCTCTACTGTACCTGGCACGTGCACGTAGTAAACCTTAACAGGCCCTAGCGCAGGAACTCAGGCAGCATAACCGGCTGTTGGAGTGCTACCTGGCAATTCAGTGATTTAAGTAGGAGGATGCTTATACTCCTTTGGTCTCTCACCCTTTTGTATGCAGTATCTTTTGGTGGCATGTACTGGAAATGTAGGCATAGCATTTTAGGATAAGTTGGTCAGGCTCCCTGGGTCTCGTCTGTCCGTGGATCAGAAACGGTGTGATGGCGGCCACGAGGAGCGATGGATAGAGACTAGCTCTGGACTCAGATGACTCAGGTTAGAACCCTGCTTAGCCATTGACCAGCTGCATGACTTGGAAGTGTTATTTAATCTCCCTGAACCTCAGTTTCCTCACCTTCCTGCCTACCTGACAGGACGGTTGTGAGGAACGAATGAGACTGTGAGTAAAGTGCCCTTCCAGTGTAAATTCTTAATCAATGTTAATTCTCCACCTTTGGCCCCTTTTTTGTCACTTTGGGNCCGAACCCGCGGCGGGAGCGCCACTGCACTCCCAAGCGGCGCACTGTAGCAGTGCGCCACTGGGCCGGCCCCTAAATCGATATTTAAAAAAAAAATAATAAGCTTTTAGCCCCTTAAATCTTTGCTTCCTGCATTTTCTTCTAATACCTTCAAATCGATATTTTTTTTAAAAAATAATTTGTCTAGTTTTTCTAGTTGTCTTGGAGAGAGGATTGTTCTGAAATGAGTTAATCTTCCATTGCTGGAAATGGAAATCTGGAAATATTTAGCCAGAAAAATAAAATTGTTCTTTTTTTTTTTTTTTTTTTTTTTTTTTTTTTTTTTTTTC
>NW_007730331.1:37440-51049 GCF_000696425.1 Galeopterus variegatus | reverse complement strand
CGGGCCTCCCTGACTCCCGCCCTCCCGGCGGGCCTCCCTGACTCCAGCCCTCCCGACGGGCCTCCCTGACTCCAGCTCTCCCGGCGGGCCTCCCTGACTCCAGCCCTCCCGACGGGCCTCCCTGACTCCAGCTCTCCCGGTGGGCCTCCCTGACTCTGGGCCTCCCTGACTCCAGCTCTCCCGACGGGCCTCCCTGACTCCAGCCCTCCCGACGGGCCTCCCTGACTCCAGCTCTCCCGGTGGGCCTCCCTGACTCCAGCCCTCCCGGCGGGCCTCCCTGACTCCAGCTCTCCCGGTGGGCCTCCCTGACTCCAGCCCTCCCGGTGGGCCTTGGTCTGCTCTCCACAGTGTACAGGAAGAGCAGAGAAGATGATGATCTCTTCATGTCAATCTCCTGTTTAAAAAGCCCATGACGGCCCCCTCTGACCCTTGGAATGCACTCGAACCTGAAGAGTGCTGACCCTGACATCCAGGTGTTGTAAGTCCCAGCTTCACCATTCAATAAGAGTTTCTCAGCCTTTTGAATCTTCGTCTTTTCCATTTGAAAACTGAGGATAACCAGATAAAAAAACTGAGGATAACTACCTACTCCATGGGTGAGTGTTAATTGAGATAATGTATGGAAAGCATTGGGCATCCCGCATAGTAAGGAAAGGCTCAGCAGTTGTTGCCTGTTTTTATTATTACCCTATAAGGTTCAAAACCCTCAACTTGCCTTACAAGTCTCTTTAAACTATGTGATATTTTGGGGCCGAGCCCGTGGAGCACTCGGGAGAGTGCAGCACTGGGAGTGCAGCAGTGCTCCTGCCGCGGGTTCGGATCCTATATAGGGATGGCCGGTGCGCTCACTGGCTGAGCACGGTGTGGCTGGTCTCAAAAAAAAAAAAAACCTTCATGTCAATCTCCTGTTTAAAAAGCCCATGACGGCCCCCTCTGACCCTTGGAATGCACTAGAACCTGAAGAGTGTTGACCCTGACATCCAGGGGTTGTAAGTCCCAGCTTCACCATTCAGTAAGAGTTTCTCAGCCTTTTGAATCTTCATCTTTTCCATTTGAAAACAGGATAACCAGATAAAAAAAACTGAGGATAACTACCTACTCCATGGGTGAGTGTTAATTGAGATAATGTATGGAAAGCATTGGGCATCCCGCATAGTAAGGAAAGGCTCAGCAGTTGTTGCCTGTTTTTATTATTACCCTATAAGGTTCAAAACCCTCAACTTGCCTTACAAGTCTCTTTAAACTATGTGATATTTTTGGGCCGAGCCCGTGGAGCACTCGGGAGAGTGCAGCACTGGGAGTGCAGCAGCGCTCCTGCCACGGATTCGGATCCTATATAGGGATGGCCGGTGCGCTCACTGGCTGAGCACGGTGTGGCTGGTCTCAAAAAAAACAAAACAAAACAGCACGGTGTGGCTGGTCTCAAAAAAAAAAAAAACAAAAAAAAAAACTATGTGATATTTTTAATCTACTACCTTGCATATTCCCTATATATTTTCCATGCATTAGCCACCCTAAACCTTATTATTCCAAGGATTCATCACTAGTTGGACTCAGTCTCATTTTTCTTTTTTTTTAGAATGTCCTGTTCCTCATTCCATGCCTAGGGAAACCATGTTGAAGACTAAACCTTATTATTCCAAGGATTCATCACTAGTTGGACTCAGTCTCATTTTTCTTTTTTTTAGAATGTCCTGTTCCTCATTCCATGCCTAGGGAAACCATGTTGAAGTAAGCAAGTGTGATAGAGAGAAAGATCCAGGAGTCACGGAGAATTCTCAGGCAGCTAAGAATCTCCCTAGTTGTGCTGGCATTTTTATTTGAAAGTAGCATCAGCTTGGGGTACATGCATGCTTCTTTTTATTCCTTCATCTCTACTCCTACTACAGGGTCTGAAGCTAAGTGGGGGGCTGATGTGTGTGGACTGAATGAGAGGCAGTTCTTTTCCAGGCTTACTGTTGGTCACTGAGTTCTGTTCTGGTCCTTGGCTAACTGGAGGAGCAATTAAAAAGAGAAAAAAGGTGAAAACTCAGTAAAGAGGAGAATGATGTCAGCCAGAGGAGATGGACAGAACTCGAAGAGGATAAGTGTTAATCAGAGACAAAGAAGCTCTTTGGTAGTTCTGGAAAACGATAGCCATTGTTTATTGCTTATTGTATGCCAGGCACTGGGCTAAACACTTTATATACATTATCTCTTCTAATCTTCAAAACAAACTTGTGAGTTATTACTATTTTTCTCTCCATTTTACAAATGAGACACTAAGATTTAGGGGGATTGAGTTATTTACCTGCCAAGATTTGAGCCCAGCTGTCTGATGCCAAAGTCTATCATTTGTTATTGTCAGGAGTCTCTGAAATATCCGTCCTTCGAAACTCTACCTAGACAAGGGATCAATTAGATGAGTGATTTTCAAACTGTTACTGAACAAGAGGGATTCCACCTCTGCTGCCTGAAAGACTAAGAAGTCTTACACCCTGAAGTTTGTGGTGTTAAAGATTAGCATTTATTTGGTTGGCCATTCAAAGGAGCCTATGGTAGCTAAAGGAGCTTTTAGAATCCCAGACTCACTGACAGCTTAGAATCACAAGCATTTATAGAGCAGAAGCATAAGTGGGGATCCTGGGAGTTGTGTAGGAAGTTGATTGGTTCAGGAACGAAGTCAGCATAATTATTTCTGGCATCCTGGCTAAGGTCCTCCTGGGCTCCCTCAAGTCTGGAGGCATACAGACTTCAAAGTGGGCTTGTAGTTAGTTGTTTGTTATCTGCAAAGACAACTGAAATTGGCATTACAGATGTTATCCTAAACCATGAGGCATTTATTTAAGGAATAAACATCCTGACCTCTAAATCAAGTCTTAGCCTGAGGAACAAACATTCTGACCTCCAGATCAAGTCTTAGCTTAAGGAGGTTTGTGTTTAATCAACTCTACTCGTATCTTATTATAAACTAAATTTGTTGCTTCTAAGAATCCAGCCTGTCCTGCTCGGTGAAGCAGATTTTCTTCAACTATTCCCCTTCTTCTCCAGTCAAGGCCTGCTCTAACTGGGGTCAGGGGAATAGCTAGGAGAGATCAGGGTCTGTTCCCCAGTTTCAAAACTTTTTGACCTTGATCCACAGTCAGAAATGCATTTTATGTCATGACCATGACTCAGGACACACATACGTGCGTGCTCACACTAGGATTAACATACTCACACAGAAAAATGTAAAACTTGAATCAAAAGTTTCACAAAACAATAATTGCTCTTCCTAAATGTTTTCTATTAAATTTGTATTTTATTGCAAAAGAAAAAGAAAAAAAGCTGATCATAACCCACTACGTTTGTAGGGGGTGACCTGCACTTTGAAAAACAGTGAATTAGAAGATTTTAAGTATCTTATAATCATTGGATCCTTATGTTTCTGTATTTCTTGAAAATCCCTTGGGGCCTGTTCCATCCACTAATTATTCAAGGAAATACCTTCTCATCGTGTGATACATAAACATTTGGTATTACATGGTTGTAATATTTTAGAGTATTGTGCTGTACAAATTGTTAAAAAGGTATTTCGTAAAGAGTTTTGTGTTTTGTAACAGAAGTAATTGCTTTTATTTTTATTTTTTATTTACCAAAAGAAATTGCATTACACTGACCATTTCCATATGTACTTTTAAAGTTGTTTGGCTGGGTTAAAATTTTATTCTTTAAGTTGCAAGGGCATTGTATTCAAACAAAAGGAACAATCATAATAGTATTAATTAGAAGAGCAATAAGGCTTTGGCTTCCACGCAAATGAGGATAATTGAAATAGAACTGAGTTTTTTTTTTTTCTTTCTTTTTTTTCCCGTGTCCGGAATAAGGCTTTGGCTTCCACGCAAATGAGGATAATTGAAATAGAACTGAGTTTTTTTTTTTTTCTTTCTTTTTTTTTCCGTGTCCGGCAACGGATCGCAACCCTCAGTGTCGCCCCCGTACTGGACCGGGACCGGCAATGGGATCGCAACCCTCGGTGTTGCCCCCGCGCCTCGCTCAGCCAGTGAGCGGGAACCGGTCTGTATGTGGGATCCGAACCCTCGGTGGGAGCGCCTCCGCGCTTCCCAAGCGGCGCACTAGCGCAGTGCACCACCGGGCCGGCCCTAGAACTGAGTTTTTGCAAATGGATTTTGAAACTTTGGTGGAAAAACTTGGAAGATAAACATCTCAAAGCTAGAGCAAATGCAATCTGTATATGTAAATGAGATCAATTAATTTCTGCAGGCAAATGAGAAAATCAATGATTTTCAAAATCTAGTAATTTGGTAACCATTAGTTTCATTAGTCTTTCTGTTTTAAACTTAATTATTCAAATATAGAACCAGATTGAAGTGTAATTTATGGAGAACTCATCTTTAAGTTAATTACATGCAAGCCTTCCCCTACAAATGGAAGAACTGAAGATGAAATTATAAATGCTTAGCACAGAGTGTGGAATCCTTTGGTCATGGTGCATTTGAGCTCGATGTGGGAGATGGTGTGGAGTGAGAATACGCTGGTTTTGACTCAGACCGGGATTTGAATCTCAGCTTTGACTTTTTCTAACTGTGAGCTCTTAGGCAACTTTCTTAACTTCTAAAGAGCTTCAATTTTCCTACCAATTATTAAATTAGGAAATTACCGAACACCTAGACTGCAGAGGAATCGTGAGGACTAAACGAAGAAATGTGTCTATAAACCCTCAGCACAGTACCAGGGAAGCAGACTTCCTGGTTGAATGAAGGAGGGTTTGGGTGGACGAAACACAGTGTTTCTGAAATTGCTTAAGGAGGAGTGCATGGTGTGGCACGTTTTCCCTTTAGCTGGCAGTAATTTTATCTGATGATGTTCTGTGGATCTCTTCCAGTATCAATTCCATCAAGAAACCAAGATGAATTTTAGCAGCTAAGTCATTGGAATTGATGAAAGGCCAGAACAGCAGATGAGATAGGGAAGAATTCATGCAGTTTTGTTATTATTATTATTTTATTTTTATTGCAGTGATTGGTTTTTCTGATCTTTTGCATTTCCTGCTTTCACTAAATTATCTCATTATGACAATCATCATAACTAATACCTGCATGACATCTACTCAATAACTTTGTGAGGTAAGTAGGGCAGGTATTATTATAATTGACATTACATAGATGAGGAAATAGAGGATCAGAGAGGTTACATGGACTGCCTAAACTCACACAATTTGTATTGCAGGAGCCGCAGATCTGAAAGGGCACTCTCATAGTGTTTGTCTATCCCAAAGAAACTCACCCAATATTGCAATAGGTAGAGACATCGGTTTATTAGAGTTATGGGAGGTACTGATGGCAGCTGGTCAGCTAGAAATCCACACCGCCACAGGGTAAATACAACAGTTATATAGTGAACAGATCAAAGTAGAGATGTAATCATTTGCATGCTTATATGCTGCTCACCCAACTCAGAGCTTGCAGGTGATCTGGCTGAATAGATAAGTTAACCCCTCTGGGCACCAGAGTAGTTAACACTAGTGTTCTAACTCCATTTACATGCTAATTAATTTATTAGGGCTCCTGCTTCCTACCATCTTCCATTTGTCTTAAAGGGGATGTGCCTTTCCTTGGTTAAACTACCTTGGTCAGGGGTAGTTTCCCAGGGGCAGGGGGAACTCTGACATGCTCAGGGAGGGTGGATAGGTCTCTGTCCCACATTTACCTTACACGTAGATGAGGAAATTGAGGGTCAGAGAAGTTACGTTGACTGCCTAAAGCCACGCAGCTAGAAAGGGATGGATCAGGTTCTGTTTTGAGCTCTGTTCTCAGTCAAGGCTTTGATACCATATGGATGCTGCTGATGGCCCACGGGCAAGCCTTGATTAAAAGTATGCATTTCTCTGCAGACCCTGTTTAACTGTGGGAGAGTGGCACATGTGAATTGGTCTGATGTGGTTTTGAATTTTTCAGAGCTTAGAAGGCTGGTCAGCAGATGGGAGATCTTAAAGCTGCAGGGAATTATCTTACCCAAAGAAGGAAAAACCTCCAGGTGTTAAAGGAATCAGGAAAGTCATTCACCTTGCCCAAATGTAATGAACCTAGAATAGCACAAATAATTTTGAAAAAGTAGAAGAAAATTGGAGAACTTACACGATCTGATTTTAAGTCTTAGCATAAAGCTACAGTAATCCAGAGAGTATGATACTGGCATACAAGTAAACATACAGATCAACAGCATAGAAAAGAGTCCAGTAACATACCCACACATACATGGTACATTGCTTTTTCACAAAGATGTGAAGACAATTCAACATGAGAAATGATGGTCTTTCATCACTTCTCAACAAATGATGTTGGAACCATTGAACGTCCATAGGCAAATATAAATGAATAAATAAATAAAATAAACTTCGATGCTTACCATATACTAAAGTTAATCTAAAATGGGTCATAAACCTAAATACAAAACCTAAGATTATAAAACTTCTACAGGAAAACACAGGAGAAATTCTTTGCAATCTTAGAGTAGACAAAGTTTTCTTAGATAGGACCCAAAAACATTAATCATAAAAAAAAAGATAAATTGGGCTTGAATGAAGTTAGAAACTTCTGCTTCTCAAAATACACTTCATGAAAATAAAATAAAAAGACACTCTTTGGGAGAAACTATTCAAAATACAAATATCTGATAAAGAACTTGTATTCAGAATGTCTAAAGAATTCTTACAACTCAATAATAACAACAATCACCCAGTTAAAAAAGGGGAAAAATGTGAATATCTGCTTCAAAAGAGAAAATATACAAATAGTCACTAGCACCTGAAAAGATGCTCAACAACATTAGTTATCTTTAAAATGCAAATAAATGCGATGTGACCCCTACTTGGATGGTTAAAATAAAAAGACTGACATTATCAAGTTTTTTGGAAGACATAGAGCAGTTCAAACTTTCATAAACTTGCTGGTGGCATTATAGAACAGTATAACCCATTTGAAAACAGCTTGACAGTTACTTGTAAAAATAAATATACACTGACCACATGATCCAGAAATTTCACTCCTAGGAATTTACCTAAGAGAAACAAAAACATATGTCCATACAAAGACTTGTACACAAATGTCCATAGCTGCTTTATTCATATCCATCAACAAACTGGAAACAAATCAAATGTCCATCAACAATTGAACAAATAAACAAATTGTGGGGTACAGTCATCTCTTGGTATCCATGGGAGATTGGTTCCAGGACCCCAGTATATACTAAAATTTGTGGATGCTCAAGTCCCTGATATAAAATGGCATATATTTACATATAATCTGTGCACATCCTCCTGTATACTTTAACTCTTCTCTAGATTACTTTTAGTACCTAATACAATGTAAATGCTATGCAAATAGTTGCACTATACTGTGTAAGGAATAATGACAAACAAAACAAAACAGTCTGTACATGTTCAGTACAGATGCACAATTTTTTTTAAAAAAATATTTTATCTGTGGTTGGTTGAATCCATGGATGTGGAACCCATGGATACAGAAGGCTGACTGTATTTGTAAAATAGAATACTACTCAACAATATAAAAGAAAATACTGATAGACAAAACAGTATGGATGAATCTCCAAAGCATTCTGAGTCAAAGAATCCAGACATAAAAGAATATATATGATTCTATTTATGTGACATTCTTGAACAGGCAAAATTAATCTGTAGTGATAGAAATCATGTCATGATAGCCTGAGGTGGGGTGGTGATGACTGGCTGAAAAGCAGAACAAAGGAAAGCTCTGGGGTAATGAAATATTCTATATCTTGATTGTGTTGTTGCCTACCTGAGTAGATACTTGTCAAAACTCTTTAAACTATACATATTAAACATGTGAAATTTATTGTATGTAAAGTATACTCTAATAAAAAATAAAATGGAAACAATGTATCAAAGAACACCTGAAAGAGAGCATAAAGGCAAACTACAAATCTGTATTTTCAATACATATAACCAATACGGGTTTAATAGCTAAAGACCTACATCAGATCAAAAAGAAAAAGACAACCTAATAGAAAAAAATGGGCAAAAGATAGAACAAGCATTTCAGAGAAAAGAAAATATGAAATGACCATAAACATATGCAAAGATCTTTGCCTCATTAGAAATCAGGGAAATGCAAACTAAGATTACAAGTAGGTACCATTTTACCTCTACCAGATTGGTGAAACTTAGGTATTAAAGAATAGTAGAGGGCCGGCCCGGTGGAGCACTGGAGAAGTGCGCCGTTTGGGAGTGCGGTGGCGCTCCCGCCAGGGGTTCGGATCCCATGTGGAGACCGGTTCCCGCTCACTGGCTGAGCGTGGTGCAGGCGCAACACCGAGGGTTGCGGTCCCGTTACTGGTCAGTAAAAAAGACAAAAAGGAAAAAAAAAAAAAAGAATAGTAGAGAAAACAGAACTTTACAGAATGCTGGTGGAAGTGGAAAATATGCATTAACATGTTGGAAAAATATTGGCATTATCTCTTCTAGTGAAGATGTGCAGTACCTCTGACTTGGCAATTCCACTTCCAGGTATACACACCAGATGCATTCTTGTCTGTGTGCGCCAGGAGAACTGCAGAGATATGTTCTTAGTGGCATTGTTTGTAATAGCAGAAAGCTGGAAACAACCCAAATGTTTGTCAAGAGGAGAATGCATAAGTAAATGGTGGTTTTTCATGGAATGGAATACTATACTTTGGCAAAATGAATTAACCATAGCTTCAAGCATCAGTAACAGTGAATTTTAAGAAAACATTATACTGAATAATAAAAGCGAGTTTCAAAGAATATAAAGAATGTGATACTATTTGTATAAAGTTCTCAAGAACAAAAAACTTTACAGTTGTTTAGAAATAGATATTATTTAGTTATGCTTCATATGAAAGCAAGACACTAATAAACTCAAAATTCAAAATCGTGTTTCCCTCTGGGATGAGGGAGAGGTAGAGATACACAGTGGGCTCAAAAGGAATTGAAATAATCTGTTTCTTAACTTGGGTCATAGGGACAATGGCATTTCTTTTGAAATTCCGTATACATTGTCTATGCATTTCATATATGTTTTGTATATATGATATTTTCATAATAAACCATTTAAATGGATTTTTAAAAAGTCTTTAGAAGATGGTGGAGTAGTTGGTTCCTGGCTTCGCTTGCTCCCACAGAGTGACCAATTTGCAACTATAAAGGAGCAATGACAGAAGGCTCGAGATCTGTGCCAGAATAGGCAAGAACTGCGTGCTGCAAAACCCCCGTCCAGGTTGCTCCCCACTGTTTAGAGAGACTTTAGAGCTTCTAGGCCCCCGCACCCTGAGCCAGCCATACCAGAGAAGGCAGGCAGGGCAGGACCTCCAGCCCAGGCTGGTCCCTGCTGCTGGGAGAGACTTAAGAGTCTCGGGGCCCCCAAGCCCTAAGCCAGCCGCACCAGAAGAAGGCAGGTTGGGTGGAACCTCCAGCCCAGGCTGGTCCCTGCTGCTGGGAGAGACTTAAGTGCCTTGGGGCCTCCATGCCCTGAGCCAGCTGTCCCAGAATAGCCAGGCACCATGGGACCCTCAGCCCAGGCTAGTTCCTGCTGCCCAGAATTGGCAGTTCCTTCAGGATCCAAGCCAGACATCAGGCTGAAATGAGTGGACTGTGATACCCCCAGCCACAACGACAAAACACCAAAGGAAAGATGCCAGAATTAGGAAAAATCAAGAAAGTGCATCACCACCAGAGGAAAATAGTAACTCTCAAGTGCTAGATCCTATAGAACAGGAAGTCTTTGAAATGACTGACAAAGAATTTAGAGTAACAATTCTAAGGAAACTAAATGAGATACAAGAAAACTCAGACAACACAACGAAATGAGAAAAAATATACAGGATCTGAAAGAAGAAATGTACAAAGAAATCAATGCCTCGAAAGAGAATGTAGCAAAGCTTATGGAGCTGAAGGATTCATTCAATGAAATAAAAAACACANAAAAAAAAAAAAAAGAATAGTAGAGAAAACAGAACTTTACAGAATGCTGGTGGAAGTGGAAAATATGCATTAACATGTTGGAAAAATATTGGCATTATCTCTTCTAGTGAAGATGTGCAGTACCTCTGACTTGGCAATTCCACTTCCAGGTATACACACCAGATGCATTCTTGTCTGTGTGCGCCAGGAGAACTGCAGAGATATGTTCTTAGTGGCATTGTTTGTAATAGCAGAAAGCTGGAAACAACCCAAATGTTTGTCAAGAGGAGAATGCATAAGTAAATGGTGGTTTTTCATGGAATGGAATACTATACTTTGGCAAAATGAATTAACCATAGCTTCAAGCATCAGTAACAGTGAATTTTAAGAAAACATTATACTGAATAATAAAAGCGAGTTTCAAAGAATATAAAGAATGTGATACTATTTGTATAAAGTTCTCAAGAACAAAAAACTTTACAGTTGTTTAGAAATAGATATTATTTAGTTATGCTTCATATGAAAGCAAGACACTAATAAACTCAAAATTCAAAATCGTGTTTCCCTCTGGGATGAGGGAGAGGTAGAGATACACAGTGGGCTCAAAAGGAATTGAAATAATCTGTTTCTTAACTTGGGTCATAGGGACAATGGCATTTCTTTTGAAATTCCGTATACATTGTCTATGCATTTCATATATGTTTTGTATATATGATATTTTCATAATAAACCATTTAAATGGATTTTTAAAAAGTCTTTAGAAGATGGTGGAGTAGTTGGTTCCTGGCTTCGCTTGCTCCCACAGAGTGACCAATTTGCAACTATAAAGGAGCAATGACAGAAGGCTCGAGATCTGTGCCAGAATAGGCAAGAACTGCGTGCTGCAAAACCCCCGTCCAGGTTGCTCCCCACTGTTTAGAGAGACTTTAGAGCTTCTAGGCCCCCGCACCCTGAGCCAGCCATACCAGAGAAGGCAGGCAGGGCAGGACCTCCAGCCCAGGCTGGTCCCTGCTGCTGGGAGAGACTTAAGAGTCTCGGGGCCCCCAAGCCCTAAGCCAGCCGCACCAGAAGAAGGCAGGTTGGGTGGAACCTCCAGCCCAGGCTGGTCCCTGCTGCTGGGAGAGACTTAAGAGTCTCGGGGCCCCCAAGCCCTAAGCCAGCCGCACCAGAAGAAGGCAGGTTGGGTGGAACCTCCAGCCCAGGCTGGTCCCTGCTGCTGGGAGAGACTTAAGTGCCTTGGGGCCTCCATGCCCTGAGCCAGCTGTCCCAGAATAGCCAGGCACCATGGGACCCTCAGCCCAGGCTAGTTCCTGCTGCCCAGAATTGGCAGTTCCTTCAGGATCCAAGCCAGACATCAGGCTGAAATGAGTGGACTGTGATACCCCCAGCCACAACGACAAAACACCAAAGGAAAGATGCCAGAATTAGGAAAAATCAAGAAAGTGCATCACCACCAGAGGAAAATAGTAACTCTCAAGTGCTAGATCCTATAGAACAGGAAGTCTTTGAAATGACTGACAAAGAATTTAGAGTAACAATTCTAAGGAAACTAAATGAGATACAAGAAAACTCAGACAACACAACGAAATGAGAAAAAATATACAGGATCTGAAAGAAGAAATGTACAAAGAAATCAATGCCTTGAAAGAGAATGTAGCAAAGCTTATGGAGCTGAAGGATTCATTCAATGAAATAAAAAACACAACGGAGAGTTTAATCAGCAGACTAGAACAAGCAGAAGAGAGAATTTCTGACCCCAAAGACAGGCTGTTTGAATTAACACAGGCAGACCAGAAAAAAGAGAAAAGAATTTTAAAAATTGAAGAAAATCTAAGAGAGACAACAGACAACCTCAAGTGCTCAAATATCTGAGTCGTGGGTATTCCAGAAGGGGAGGAAAAAGGAAACGGCATTGAAAACATATTCAATGAAATAATAGCTGTTGGACCAGCGGGATTGGGAGGACTGGAAAGCCGCAACAAAGTAGCAACGGACCCTCCATCTTGTTAAGCTCCACTACCCCTTCCCTCCTCCCCCTCCCTCCCCAGAAGGTGGGAACCTACTCAATTCCATACCATATATGGGCAAAAACACTAACCAACAGCCCTCCCCTATAAATGCCTGCTTGTATCCACCCTGGGTGCAACTTCCCTGGTCTCACTCCCTTGCGGGTGGAGGAACCTTGTGTGAGAA
Organism: Galeopterus variegatus; assembly: GCF_000696425.1. Classification (NCBI taxonomy): domain Eukaryota; kingdom Metazoa; phylum Chordata; class Mammalia; order Dermoptera; family Cynocephalidae; genus Galeopterus; species Galeopterus variegatus. The sequence continues at coordinate 38,919 of NW_007730331.1, read as the reverse complement.
TGCTTCCATTAAGGCTTGCCTTGAACCCTTTGCCTGGCTCTTCTTGTTACTTACCATTGCCGATTCAAACTGGACAATAGCAGAAAACTTCCCAGGTACAGGGAAAGTCACAGATCTTCAGATTCAGGAAGTCCAAAGATCCCCAAATACATTCAACCCCAAAAGGTTCTCTCCAAGACGAGTGATAATCAAACTGGCAAAACTCAAAGACAAAGAGAGAATCTTAAAAGCTGTAAGAGAGAAGCATCAAGTCACCTATAAGGGAGCTCCAATGGGAATAACATCCGACTTTTCATCAGAAACCCTAAAAGCCAGAAAAGAATGGGATGATATATTTAAAACACTAATGGACAAAAATTTGCAGCCAAGAATACTTTACCCAGCAAGACTATCCTTCCAAAATGAAGGACAAATAGTATATTTCTCAGACAAATAAAAACTGCAGGAGTTCACTACCACATGACCAGCCCTGCAAGAAATTCATCCTTCCAAAATGAAGGGCAAATAGTATATTTCTCAGACACACAAAAACTGCAGGAGTTCACTACTACATGACCAGCCCTACAAGAAATTCTCAATGCAGTGCTGGGTTTGATACCACAAAAACAACCATCACTGCCATGAATACTCAAGAAAGAACAATACTTACCAGTAAAACAAAAATGCTGACAAAAGGGGAAAAAAAACCCCAAAACAGTTTATCTATCACCCCAAGGAACCAACAAATACAGAAGACAAACAGAAAATTAGAAAGAAACAAAAGGTACTTAAGACATCTAAACAAAAATCAATAAAATGCTAGGAGTAAATCAACACCTTTCAATAATAACTCTGAATATAAAAGGATTAAATTCCCCACTCAAAAGATACAGACTGACTGACTGGATTAAAAAGATGGACCCAGCAATATGCTGCCTTCAAGAGACTCACCTGACCTGTAAAGACACACATACACTAAGAGTGAAAGGATGGAAAAAGATATATCATGCAATTAGAAATGAAAAATGATCTGGAGTAGCTATTTTTACATCAGATAAAATAGACTTTATAGCAAAAACCATAAAAAGAGAAAAAAAGGCCACTATATAATGATAAAAGGATCTATCCATTAAGAAGACATAACAATCATAAATATGTATGCACCCAATGCTGGAGGAGCCAGATTATAAAGCAAACACTATTAGATCTAAAGAATGAGATAGACACTAACACCAAATAGCAGGGGATCTGAACACTCCACTCTCATCATTGGACAGATCATCTAGGCAAAAATCAATAGAGAAACACAAGATCTAAACAACACTTTAGACCAATTGGACATGGCAGATACCTACAGAACATTCCATCCAACAACCTCAGAATATTCATTCTTCTCATCAGCACATGGAACATTCTCTATGATAGACCACATGTTAGGTCACAAAGCAAGTCTCAACAAATTCAAAAAAATTGGAATTATCCCATGTATTTTTTCTGATC
>NW_007730331.1:27840-36521 GCF_000696425.1 Galeopterus variegatus | reverse complement strand
CAAACCCAAAGTTAGTAGATGGAAAGAAATAATTAAATCAGTGCAGAAGTAAATGAAACAGAAACTTGAAAAACAATACAAAAGATCAATGAAACAAAAAGTTGGTTTTTTGAAAGGATAAATAAAATTGACAAACCTTTAGCAAGGCTAACTAAGAAAAAAAGATAGAAGACCCAAATAACAAAAATTAGAAATGAAAAAGGTGATATTACAACTGACACCTCAGAGATACAAGAAATCATTAGAGACTACCATAAACAACTACATGCCAACAAATTTGAAAGTCTGGAGGAAATGGATAAATTTCTGGACACATACAATCTACCAAAACTGAGGCAAGGAGACATAGAAAATCTGAACAGACAAATAGCAATAAAAGAGATTGAAACTTTTATCAGAAGGCTCCCACTGCAGAGTTCTACCAAACCTTCAATGAGGAACTGATACCAATTCTCTACAAACTGTTCCAAAAGATTGAAACAGAGGCTATTCTCCCAAACTCATTCTGTGAGGCAAACATCACCCTGATGCCAAAACCAGACAAAGATGCATCAAAAATAGAAAACTACGGGCCAGTATCCTTGATGAATATAGATGCAAAAATCCTCAATAAAACACCAGCTAACAGAATAAAGCAACACATACACAAAATTATACATCATGATCAAGTGGGATTCATCCCAGGGATGCAAGTTTGGTTCAACATACACAAATCAATAAATGTGATACACCACATCAATAAAAGCAAAGACAAAGACCATCTGATCATCTCTATAGATGCTAAAAAAGCATTTGACAAAATTCAACATTCCTTCATGATAAAGACTCTCTTTATCATGATAAAGTTAGGCATAGATGGAAAGTATCTCAACATAATTAAAGCCATATATAAAAAGCCCACGGTCAATATCATCCTGAATGGATCACACAATTACTTTTGTCGAGCCTGATCATTTTTTAATGCTGAGGACAACTAGCTCAGAAAGTACTACAGCTTAATCTTATTCTATGTAGAATACTGAATCATGTATTTCTTAACAAAGTTTTTCTGTATCCTCTAAAGATTGAATTTCCTACTGCATTAGTACACATTATTTAAACATTTCAATAGAACATTCAATAAAATATTTGTAATATTGGGGTGGAAAACTTTCATTTCTGGCTCTATTTTTGTATTTGGGAGAGTTCTTTTGAGCAGTTTTGTTGGCCTCTTTCAGCATTCCTCAGTTATTCCTCCCCATCAGAGGACTGGTTATCAGAGAGTGGAATTGTGAGAAGAGGCTGATTATGCTCAGGCCCCACCCTCCTTCATTCCCTTCATATATGCAACCTGCACAAAGGATCTCTTCTCATCCATTCTTTGTCATAAATCAGATTTAGTAAGACAGGTTCACATCACAGAGACTTGGATTCTAGTCATTTCTGAGCCAGGTGGAAAGTCTCTACGAAGAGAACTACAAACCACTGTTGAGAGAAATTAAAGAGGACACAAGAAAATAGAAAGATTTCCCTTACTCTTGGATTGGAAGAATTAACATGGTGAAAATGTCCATATTACCCAAAGTGATCTACAGATTCAATGCAATCCCCATCAAAATTCCAATGACATTTTTCTCAGAGATGGAAAAAGCTATCCAGACATTTGTATGGAATAACAACAGACCATGCATAGCCAAAGCAATTCTGAGCAAAAATATAAAGCTGGAGGCATAATACTTCCTGTCTTTAAACTATATTACAAAGGTATAATAACCAAAACAGTATGGTACTGGCATAAAAATAGACACTCAGATCAATGGAATAGAATAGAGAACCCAGAAATTAACCCATATGCCTACAGCCGTATGATCTTTGACAAAGGCAGCAAGTCTACATACTGGGGAAGAGACTGCCTTTTGAACAAATGGTGCTGGGAAAACTGGATATTCATATGTAGGAGAATGAAACTAGACCCATACCTCTCACTATATATCAAAATCAACTCAAAATGGATTAAAGAATTAAATATACATTCTGATACAATAAAACTCCTTAAAGAAAACATAGGGGAAACACTACAGGAAGTAGGAGTGGGTACAGACTTCATGAATAGGACCCCAAAAGCACAGGCAACTAAAGGAAAAAATAAACAAATGGGATTATATCAAACTAAAGAACTTCTGCACAGCAAAAGAATCAACAGAGCATACAGACAACCAACAGAGTGAGAGAAAATATTTGCAAAATATACATCTGACAAAGGATTAATATCCAGGATATACAAGGAACTCAAACAACTTTATAGCAATAAAAGAAATAATGCAATTAAAAAATGGGCAAAAGAGCTGAATAGGCATTTCTCAAAGGAAGATATATTAATGGCCAACAGACACATAGAAAAATGCTCAACTTCACTCAGCATCTGGGAAATGCAAATCAAAACCACTTTGAGATACCATCTCACCTCAGTTAGGATAGCTAATATCCAAAAGACTGAGAATGATAAGTGCTGATGAGGTTGCAGAGAAAAAGGAACCCTCATACACTGCTGGTGGGGCTGCAAAATGGTGCAGCCTTTATGGAAAATGGTATGGAGGTTCCTCAAACAGTTACATATAGATCTACTATATGATCCAACTATTGCACTTTTGGGAATATACCCAGAGGAATGGAAATCATCATGCAGAAGGGATACCTGTACTCCCATGTTTACTGCAGCACTATTAACAGTAGCCAAGAGTTGGAACCAGCCCAAATGTCCATCATCAGATGAGTGGATAAGGAAACTGTGGTATATCTACACAATGGAGTACTATTTTGCTATAAAAAAGAATGAAATACTACCATTTGCAACAACATGGATGGACTTAGAGAAAATTACATTAAGTGAAACAAGTCAGGCACAGAAAGAAATAGCTAAAAGTAAATAAATAAATAAGTAAATAAACACACAAACAAATAAGGGGGGGAAGAAGAGACAACTATCACAAAAATTCCTTCATTTTTTTAAGTCTAGTAAACAGATATGATGGGGGAGGGGAGGGGTGAAGGGAATAGGTAAAGGGGCATGAAAATCAACTATAATGTATATTTAGAAGTCAAATAAAATAAAAAAAAGTCTTCAAAATATTTATAACACATGACCTCACATCCTACATGTGGCCGTGCAAATTAAGAATGAACTGTGTTGAAAGAAAAGAAGTGAGATTGATCCTTCCATGGCAGTCGGGGGTCCCTTTGTGTGCAGGGCTCGAAATGCAGGCAGCTGCCTGGCAATTTGGGCAGTAAGTGCTGGGTCTGGGAGCTGCAGCTCAAGCCCCTGAGATGGAACCTGCCCAGGAATAGGTGCTGCCATAGCAGTTTTAGGGACCTGGAAGGGCCCCTAGGCTTATATGAAGCTCCAGCATGGTGAACAGCCCAGACCAAGGCCCAGGGTTTACCCTTTACTTCTTGGTTCCACCACAACCCACAACAGGAAGGGAGCGGCACTTAAAATTACTGAAAATGGCTTGCTTGTCAGCTCTGTCAAATAAGGGGTTTCAATAAAGTTTTATTCAGCGTTGAAAAAGTAAGGTCATATTTCTTGCACCTTGAGAGAAATGGATTAATTTCTGCCAAACACCAAAGAAATAGTCATCAGCAAAACAATAATTTTGTTACAGGACAATCACGACAGCATTTATTTATACTATCAAAAGTGGAGATATTTACATCTAAAATCTATAGATATATGTATTTGTATATACTTATATGCTATATATACTTATTTACTCATATATATACTTCGTATTATACATAGTTACATATGATTACAGTGTATGTACTTATATATACACTTATACATTATAGAAATAGATGTTATCAGGTATGTAATATATAAATATAAGATGTACAAATATAAATACTTATATAATATAAATTAATATAATACAATAAAAGTAATTATATAAATATATATAACTATAGATGAGGGGTCTTCAAAAAGTTCATGGAAAGATTCATGTTATCTTTTAATTCTATTTTTCCACAAACTTTGAAGTACCTTATATTATAAAATATGTACATATATTTATAAATATTCAAATGTAAATGTAAACTCATTTTTTATTTTATAAATATTGTTGTTATGAATGTCCTATTTTATCTAGTAAAATGTTCACTGATGTTCTTTATGAGTTCACCAGTGAGATTTGGATTTTAAAAAAATCTTCTTCTCTGACTTTTCCACAGGGTCTGTATTAGTCTGTTTTTGTGTTGCTATAATAGAATACCTGAGAATGGGTAATTTATAAAGAAAAGAGGTTTCTTTGGCTTACAATTCTGGGACAGCTGCATCTGGCATGGGCCTCAGGCTGCTTCTACTCATGGCGGAAAATGGCAGCCAGCTGGCAGGTGCAAGCAGATCACATAGTGAGGGGTAGCAAGAGAGAAAAGAGGTGCCAGGGTCTTTTAAACGACCAGCTCTCATGGGAACTAACAGAGCAAGAACTCACTCCCCACCCTCACCCCCAGGAAGGGCATTAATCTATTCATGAGGGATCTATCTTCATGACCCAAACACCTCCAAACACTTCTACATTGGGGACCAGATTTCAGCATGAGCTTTGGGGGGACAACATATCCAAACCCTATCATTCCACCCCTGGCACCCCAAAACTCATGTCCCTCTCTCATATAAAATATAATGATTCCATCCCAATAGTTCCCAAAGTCTTAGCTTGTTCCAGCACCAACTTAAAAGCCCAAAGTCCAAAATCTCATCTGAGACTAAAGGCAAAACTCCTTTCAGCTGTGAACATGTAAAAATCAAAAACAAGTTTATCTACTTCCAAGATACAAGGGTGGAATGGACATTGGGTACATGTTCCCATTCCAAAAGGGAAGGATAGGCCAGAAAAAGGCAGGAACAGGCCCCAAACAAGTCCAAAATCCAGCAGGGCAGACATTAAACCTTAAAGCTCCAAAATAATCTCCATTGACTCCAAATCCTGCGTCCTGGGCACAGTAGGGGATTTGGCCCCCAATGCAGCCCCTCCCCTGTGGTTCTGCTGGGCACAGCCCACTAGGCAGCAGTGGTGACTGTGGCTTTTGCAGTCAGGCATTGCACATTGCCAGTGGCCCTACAGTTCTGGCGTCCCAGAGGCTGTCCTGCTCTCATGGCTATACTAGGCATTGCCCTGGTGGGGGCTCTCTGTGGGGTTCCAGATCCACATTTCTGCTCTGTGTTGATCTAGTAGATGCCCTCTGTGGCAGCTCCACCCCTGTGGTAGGTCTCTGCCTGGGCTTCCAGGCTTTTCCATACTTCCTCTGAAATCCAGGTAGAGGCTACCATGCCTCCTCTACCTCCGCTGCTCTTGCATTCTGCTGGCCTGCAGACAACACCACGTGAATGCCACCAAGGTTTCCAGCTTGTGCTCTCCAGAGCTGTGGCAGGAACCACACTTGGGGCTGCTTGAGGCAGGGCTGCTCCAGACAGAGAGCAGCTTCCTGAGGTGGTGCAGGGCAGTGGTGCCCGTCTGTCTCCTGGAACAATTTGGTCCTCCTAGGCCTCAGATTCTGTGATGGGAGGGGTGGTACCAGAGAGTTATGAAATGCCTTCAGAGCTTTTCCATCATTGTCTTGGCTATTAGCATCCAGCTGCCTCAATGCCATGCTAATGTCTTTAGCAACCAGTCCTTCTGCAGCACCCTTGAGCTTTTCTCCTGAAAATGGTCTCTGCTTCTCTACCACATGGCCAGGCTGCAAATTTTCCAAATCTTTAGCTCTGCTTCCCTTTTAATTATAAATTCTGGCTTTATATCATGCCTTTGCTGTCGTAATTGAGTGTAGGCTGTTACAAGTATTCTGAATGCTTTGCTGCTTAGAAATTTCTTCTGTCAAGTATTCTGGTTCATAACTTTTAAGTTTTACCTTCCCACAAAGTCCTATGGCAAGGACACGATGCAGCCAGGTTCCTTGCTATGGTTTAGCAAGGGTGATCTTTTGTCCAATTCCTGATAAGTTCCTCATTTCTATCTGAGACCTCATCAGCATGGCCTTTACCGTCCACATTTCTATCAGCATTCTGGTCACAACCATTTAACCAATCTCTAAGACATTCCAAACTTTCCCTCATCTTTTTGCATTCTTTTGAGTCCTCCAAACTCCTCCAACTTTTGCCCATCACTCAGTTCCAAAGTTGCTTTCATTTTTTTAAGTGTGATAAGCAACACCCCACTTCTCTGGTAACGACTTTCTGTATTAGTCTGTTTCTGTTGCTTATAACAGAAATACCTGGAACTGGGTAATTTGTAAAGAAAACAAAATTTATTGCTTACAGTTTCAGAGGCTGGGAAGTCCAAAGTCCAGGGAACACATCTGGTAAAGGCCTTCTTTGGTGATGACTTTAGCTATGCAGGGTATCACGTTACAAGAAAGGCAGAAGTATGAGAGAGAGAGAAAGCTTCCAATGCACTCTCCTTTCAGTGCCATCAGAACCATGCCCATGACTACCATTAAGCCATCAAATGGATTAATCCATTCACTATGGCCTGGTCCTCCCAATCTAATCACCACTTCAAGGCTCCACCTCTCAATGGTCATAATAGGATTCCCCACCCTCAAGAGTTACAGTGGGGATTAAGCTTCAGTGAGTTTTGGGAGACATTCAATCCACAGCAGTGTCTATAAATTGAATATGTGATGATCTATTTTAAGAAAAGTGCATGACCAGATAGACAGAGTGCTTGTGCGCACTCATGCTTCCTAGAACTTCCAGTCTGATCAAGCAGCTCACAGGGACTGATGATGCAGACGGGCATGCGGTGGGCACGGTGTGGGATTTCCACAATGGGCATTTTCCCTCATGTGTATGTAGCTTCTGGTCCCCAGGTTGGCTCCTTGGTGTTCAGGGCCGTTTTCACAAGTTTCAGTGACTCATTTTACAAATGGCTCCATCATAATTCTTGCAGTTTTTACAGAAACAATGTAACTCAAAAGCTAAGGATAAGTAAGGAATATTTCACACCAAATTTCCTTTGAAGGGTAGATGAACAATGAGAGCTCACACATCATTAACAGCAAGGACAGCAACAAATGGAGAACTCAGTGGTGCCGTGGGTTTCCGTGGGAGGATGCCAGTGCTGGGAGGGTGAGGGTCTTCGATGTCAGGCTGTTAGGTTTTCTCACCTTTTGATCTGACAGCTGGGGTCACGTTGAAGTGCTGAAGATGAAGGACTTGTTTCTTGGGGACAGCTTCTTACATTTCATGAAGTTAGAGCTTTACTTCCAAAAAAGTGCATCTTACTCCATGAAAAACGCATAGCATGACTGTTAAGTGAAGGCCACGGAAGGAAATAAAGCGGGGTGGTGGGGGGAGTCCATGGGTGGGATATGTAGGTAGCGGCTGGGAGCAGAGGGTGACTGGAGGGCAGGAGACAGGGGCTGGGGGGATAGTGAGAGTGGAGCAGGCCGCAGGGTGCTGTNTGGGGTTTGAATTCAGACTGGAGTTTGAACTCAGGCTGTGTGATTCTTGAGCCCCTGTAATAATAACTCTGCTGTTGTCTCCCATCCCCGGTCTGTAGCAACATCTGGCATCATTCTTGGTAGACAGTAGCCTTTTGTTAAAACTGAACGTTTTAGTCTATTTTTAACACCTGGATGGAAACAGGCAAATACAGTTTCCTTAGGGCTTCTAATTTCTAAGAAGCTAGATTATTTTTGCATCAATGTCTCAGCCACTGAAAGAAAAAGCATTTTGCATGAACAGCATGACAGGGGTGAATGAAGCCCCACAATACCACTGTCAGAACCAATGCACCTTTTCTTTTGTTGTTGTAGTTCATGTGGGTCCATGTGCATGCCTGAGCCACAAAGCTGAAATTGTATTATTGATACNGGGCTCGGCCCCTATTGATACAATTTTCTAATGAACTAGAAGTAATGACTCTGTCAAAAGCCCCGAGGTGAACAAGATGGGAAAACTGTCTTTTAGGTAGAGTAAATCAATAGCAAAGTTAATGTTGGTGTAAAGATTAAGTTTTGAGGGGCCAAGAATGGCATGGAATTCCTAATCACAAGCTAAACATCAGGCCAATAAATAAGCAAAACAATCTTCTAGCATGCAATTAAAATCCAATTTACCTCCAGGTAATTATTGCCTAAATAAAATGGGAAGTGAAACTCTTGGTCACATGGTACTTATTTCTCTGCTGGGAAGGGCAGAGAACCTGGGTCTAGCTCCACTGCTCATTAGCTGTGGGACCCTGGGCAGCTAGTTAACTCTCTACGCCTCGATTTCCTCATCTGCAGAATGCTGATTCTCTTTACCTCACAGGAGTGTAGTGATTGTTAAGAGAGAAATCAGGCAAAACAGCAGCACGCTGACTGCCTGGCCCAGTGGCAGGTGCTCAGTAACGGGTGGGGAAAGGAACACTCTAGAAGGCTAAATTAGAAATCCAATCTCCCCAAATTTGAGGTACCTCCCTGAAGACATAATTTCTTTGATCCCATGGGTCAAATTCTACCCAAGGTCTGAGTGAGCTGATCTTCTTAGGATGGTTGTCTTTTAACTTGTAAAGCAATCTGGTGTTTGAATTTTGAGCCAAGATGCCTGTTCAAGTTATCTTGCAAAGAGAGAGGCTATCTATTTAGATAAGAATATTGAAAACTGTATAAAGAGCAGCAGCTCATGAGTTAGACAATCCTAATTTCAAGTTCTGTGA
>NW_007730331.1:25358-27250 GCF_000696425.1 Galeopterus variegatus | reverse complement strand
TGAAAACTGTATAAAGAGCAGCAGCTCATGAGTTAGACAATCCTAATTTCAAGTTCTGTGATCTTGAGTTCATTAGTTAACCTTTCTGAGCTTCAGTTTTCCCATTTGTTAGACGTTCATTCAGCCAGTATTTATTAAGCACCTACCATGTGTCAGCCCTTGGAATACAGCAAAAAGCAAGACAGAAAAGGTCCCTAGCTTCATGGGACCAGTGAGCAATGTGATGCTGTAACGATTAGGGGGCATAAGGAGTCCTGAGGACAACAGCAGGGGCGTGAATGAAGCCTGATGCTTACAGTGAGACCTGAGGGAGGGGCAGGCGACGATATATAACCTGGTCCTCAGAAGGGCTATTGTCAGAATTAAATGAGAGAGTCTATGTGTAAATGCCAGTGTTGACTGGTATCTGGTAAGTGATCCATGTGTATTATTATGATCAGAACAGCGTGACAAGCTTCAGAACTAGAATGACTATAGATTGTCTAGTCTTTTGTAGCTTTCCATTCTGGTTATTGGTACAGAGCTGATTGCCTTAGAAGCTGGAGCACTTGTTAAAATTCAGATTCTCAGCTTTCATCCTCTGAGGATGCTAATTCAGCATGTCTAGGTTGGAATCCTAGGAATCTACGTTTCTAAAGAATTTTCTAGATGATTCTGACTAGCCTACCAGCTCCAAGTTAGAGATGGAGAGATTGAGATTCAGGAAGGGTGAGGGAGTTGCCCAAGGCCACGTAGCTAGCAGAGGGTCTTGTTATGGGATTAAGAAAATAAGAATGGGTGAGAGGGCAGACCAGAGCAGTCCTGGGAGCACGGCTCTGAGGAGTGTCGGTGATAAGCTTTCCCTTATTTTCAGCTCCAAATGTCTTCTGAGTATCTTGAATGTTGAGTGAGCTGTGGTTTTACCAGTGTTGGAGGCAAGAGCCAGGGCTGGGTGGGATGAAGGGTAGCTGGGCTGCCAGAATGACTCTGGGACTTGCTCTCCTTCGGCTGCCAGAGAAATAGAAAAGCCAGGCTGAGAACTTGCTGTGCCATCTCTTTCTGTAATTCAATTCTGCACTGATATCCAGGATGCCAAATCACTGTGCAGATGAGATGACAACATGGCAATTGTGTCCATGTCACAGTCTGTTATTTTCAAATATGTGTGAAGATCTGTAATTGTGTTGACACCCATTAGGTCTCCTTCCCCCGGCAGCTCCATGAGCTGCTTGAATATGTTGTAATTAAGTTTCCTCGTCCTCCCTCCCGCCTGTTGTCCCAAGGATGTGTAGCATCAGGCACTGCTCAGACCTCAATTGCAACGGTCACATTTATGCAATATTCCATCAACTGGACATGCTGTCCTTTTTCTGCCTCTGCTCACATTTGGCCCTGGGAATGGGGCGGGAGGGGGTGCTGATTAATTTAAAATGACAAAATCTTTTGGATGAGTGCCACACTCTGATTGGCTGAGAAGGCTACTGGCACTGGCTTCATGATTTCTGGCATATATTGTGCTAATAACATCGCGTTCTACCATTGCCTGGTAGTTTAAACAGCCAATTCTATCTTGCTTGCTGAATTAATTGAAGTAGAATAGGGCAAGCTTGGGAAGAGTTTCATCTGCTCCTTGTCCAGCAAGATGGGAAGTTAAAGACTTAAGGATAAAAGTCTATCCCAACTTTCATTAAATTTAATATGCAACACAATTATATCCTTCATTCTGATTCCGAGCAATATTAAATACAGATCCAAACCCAACATATTCATTTCTAATGGACCATCTAAATATTTTTCTTGCAAAAGCAAATTTGATATTTCTATAATTACTTGAAATGGGGATGCTAGGCTAGGGCATAGACTTTTTTTTTTAATTGAAATTTTAAAAAGCAAAGCTATGCTGTCCACCCTAA
>NW_007730331.1:23734-24673 GCF_000696425.1 Galeopterus variegatus | reverse complement strand
TAAATTCCATTTATTAGATCTTCCCTTTGCACGTGTGCTAAGTGCTTAATTCGCCTTATATAATTTCATTCTTTAACACTGTGAGGTAGGTATTATTATATCCAATTTACAAAGGAAGGCCATGAGGTTTGCCAAGTTAAATAACTTTTCCAAGGTCAAAGAGCCAGGAAGTGTTAGAATTAGGACAGAACTTAGTCCTGTCTCTTTTCAAGTTCATGCTCTTTAAAAAAATGGATGATAAAGTAGTCGCGAGGATATTTGTTTTCAAAATATCCTTCCTATTCTCTAATAGGTGGAGCAAAATTTTTCTTTTTTTTCCTTTATACTTCATTTCCTTGATTCTAAAGTACACCAATTTAATAACAACATTATTTTTTTCAGGGAAAAATAAAGTTTTCTACTCCGTTGTCTGTGCATATTAAATATAGGGCAAACTTCAAAATTACGAAGCTGTTACTATTATGATTGTCATTTTGTTATTTACAGTGTGTTTTCAGATCATAGAAACACAGTAAATGCCGCATCTGTCCACATGGCCAGGTGAAGAGCCTTGAATTCTCAACTACAGAGTTACTCTAGGCTTACAGGAAGTGATAAAGGGTTTCTGGTGTGAGAGTGACTTGATCTCACTGGTGTCTTAGACATTACCCTGGAGTAGAGAGGAAGGCCGGAGACAGAGAGGCCGATTAGGTGGTGGCCATAGCCCTAGTGAGAGGGGAGCCCCGGCCTGGGCTGGAGAGGAGTGGATGGCTTTGGTCAGTAGATTGGGCTGATGGGGTGGCCACCGTCTCTGGCTGGAAGCCTGTGGATGTGGTGCCCCGGGGAGGACCAAGTGGGACAAGAAAAGGAAGAGAGCAAAATCAAGGGTGGGGATTTTTCCCAAGTTAAGTCAGGCCTCTAGCCCACTGCTCTTTCTACTACCCCAAGGAAGACTGAGGT